>NC_061493.1:372353-507366 GCF_022539355.2 Hippoglossus stenolepis
CTGCAAACTTTGGTAACAATTTGAGCGTCTAGGCCCTGAAAAAGCCCCAAAAGGGAAATACAACAACAACAATAACAACACGAAAAAAATCATAATAATAGTTAATTATTCTTATTACTACTATTATTATTATGATTTTTATTTTATGATTATATTTTTATTATAATAATTGTTGTCTGAATACTGCAGCTCTGGAGTCAGAGATACATACACAGAGAGAGTGACAGAGCAAGAGAGAGAGAGAGAGAGAGAGAGAGAGAGAGAGAGAGAGAGAGAGAGAGAGAGAGAGAGAGAAGGACAGAACAAAAGAGTAATTCTACATAATCTGTTCAATATGATCAGACACATGATCCGTCAGACTATGGGAGGGAAAGGCCACACAGTTAGTGACATAAGTAGTAAAATAAATAAATATGGGGCAGAGAGACAGAAAGAAGTGGAGATGATCTAATTGCATGATGGGAGTTCCCCAGCTGTCTAGACCTATAGCAGCATAACTAAGGGATGGTTCAGGACTCACCTGATCCAGCCCTAACTATGGGCTTTATCAAAAAGGAACGTTTTAAGTTTAACCTTAAATGTAGAGATGGTGTCTGCCTCCTGAACCCGGAGTGGGAGCTGGTTCCACAGGAGAGGAGCCTGGTAGCTGAACGCTCTACTTCACATTCTACTCTTACATACTCTAGGAACCACAGGAGAGCCTGTGTTTTGGGAGCAAAGTGACCTACTGGGACAATACAGTGTTTGAGCTCTTTAATATATGAAGGAGCTTGATTGTTACGAGCTTTGAGGAGCAGGATCTTGAATTCTATTCAGAATTTTACAGGGAGCCAATGCAGAGAAGACATGAGCAATATGACCTCTCCTTCTAGTTCCTGTCAGCCCTCGTGCTGCAGCATTTTGTACCAGCTGGAGGCTTTTCACAGACTTATTGGGACATCCTGATAATAAAGAATTACAGTAATCCAGTCTTGAGGTAACAAATGCATGGGGTTTCTCAGCATCCTTCTGAGACAGGATGTTCCTAATTTTCAAAATATCTTGGAGGTGGAAGAAAGCTGTCCTAGAGTCCTCACAGCGGAGCTGGAGGCCAAACTAATATCATCCAAGTATTTATGCAAATGTATGTCACAATTCTTGACTCAGACATCACGATTATTTTAGAGGTACAGTCAACACACTCATGCAATACAGTGACTGATCCACATACTGTCTGATTTGGGTTTATGTCAATTCACAGTGGATGTTTTCTAGGGGATGTGGTATGGCTTCATGGCTTTTTATTTTATCATTCATTAGTACAGTTGTGCAGATGTTATATTTCCATAATGATCACTGGAGATGTATTGAGGTAAATGAGGCCTACTGTGTGTGAATGTGTGCAGAATGTCCTGCAGCTGCTTGGGCACAGCACAGATGCACCCTGGGGTGTTCACCTAAATATCCCCACGCAGCAGCTTCTGGAGGCTTCTCTCACACTACTGCATTCAGCTTACAGCAGAGACATGCTCTACAGCCATGTACCTTCATGGCTGACTTGTTACCTTCAAAATCAACTTCTACTTAAAAGTAATTGTGATTCAATTTTGACACATTTTATACCACAAATGTGAAGAAAATCTTTTTAAATCTCCACAGAAGTTGATTCCTGGAAGATTGTAAAATCTGTTTTAGCAACAGGGGCTGCATTCTTCATAGGCTGCATCCGAGGACCAATGACATCACATAATATTTGAAAATCTATAAGCAAATCTGTGTAAACCATCACAGTAATGTTAGTAATATCTGTGCCAAGAATCTGACAATACAATTTTGTGGACTCCTCCACCAGCCTAAATGTTATATACTCTTGACAGTACAGTTTAGCCATCCACGCATGTACTCACACATTCATACAGTGCATCAATGTGGAGCACTTTGTCTATCAAACATCACTCACACACTGCCAGCACAGACATCAGGGGCAATTTGGGGTTCAGTATCTTGCCCAAGAACAAGTGGCATGCGGGAGACGGGGATCAAACCACCAATCTTTTGATTAGTGGACGCTTTATCTCCTGAGCCAAAGCTGTCACATGTAATGTAATGTTAAAAGGTCACTGCTGTGTTGTGTTTTATACATCTTTTATGGAGAACTGTCCAATGTTTGTCATCTTCGGTTTGATAATCTTAATCTAAAAATAATTACTGGAGGGACATTTTTAGACATTTTTTTCCTTACTCTTGTTGAGGGTTAAGGGCAGAGGATGTCACACCCTGTTAAAGCCCTATGAGACAAATTGTGATTTGTGAATATGGGCTATACAAATAATTTGATTGATTGAATTATCTGCCATCTGTATCAGGTTAGCATCATACAGAAAGCACAGGTCATCTCATCACAATCATGACAGAAACAGATGTAAAAAGTTGTTTATTCCACCACTGGCTTTTTAAACAAAATGTGATTTAGTTTATAGCCTTCTTTTATAGACTTCTTTTTCCAGTTTCTTTCTTTCTTACAGTGATGCTTGTGTGTATTTGTGTTTAATTATTTTGTATGCATGCCTGTATTTCTTAGTTGTTTCACATTTACTCTTATTGACGACCAATAATTATTGGCCAAACTGCCTTTTGGAACAAGAAAAATTAAAACAGTTAATCACTGGTGCAGTGTAAACGCAGAAAAGGGTGCACTAATACCTCCTGTTAATGGTTTGGTACTGTGGGGAAATTGATGGAGACCAAGGACAGCCTAACAAAAATAACAAGTACATAAATATATATTAACATGCATTAAAAATGATCTGCAAAACATGAACTACATGGTTGGAAATCAAACTTTCAAAAACACTGAAAGTGTCATCTAAATAGCAACATCCCTTATATCAGATGTGGATGATGAAAACTGAAAACTTCTTAATTAATGAGAAAAGTTCAGGTCAATACACAGTATTGATACTGTCTGTATGCTTCCCCTACATAGTGTTTTTCTCCCTTTAATCCTTGTCTCTGTCTTTCAGGAGTATGTGTCCACAGTAGAGAGACTATTCCCATACATCACCCTCGTCCTGAAACAGCAGAACTGGCCTCCTCAGATCCCATCAACAGTGGCAAACTTGTCTCAGAGCGTGGTGCTGTATCTGAACACAGCATCAGTGCCAAACGGAAAGGAGGAGCTTCACTCTCTCATGGGAATGATGAACAGATGTGACCTCATAGTGGAGAAGGACACAAATAACAATGCTGAAGCTTTTGTGATCTTGAAAGAACTTCTAATCCAGCGTACGGGGAAAGCAAACACAAACCTGTATGTGATCTCTGACCAGTCTTAACCAAGGATGGATGTGACATTATAGTGCACAGGCATATACATATGCATATCTGTAACACTGGCTCTGTAGCCTTATTGGACATTGTTAATTTTAACAGTACAACATTCAGAATGTTAGAATCCTTTGGAGCCAATATATTGGAAGACACATTATCCGCTGATATGGGGTAAAGACTGTGGAGCAAAATTCATGCCAAAACTTAACAAACAAAACATTTTCCCTACCAATCACTTACAAACACAATGTGGTTTGCAAATACAAAACCCCATTAACAAACTAATGTATTTTTGCAAATATAAAACGTGCCTGACAAACAAATACACCACATAGTACAAAAAAATATATTGAATTAGGACAAAAAATATTATTTTACAAGTAAGCAAAAAATATATTCTACAAGTATGAAAATATAACGTGACTTTTGTCACGATTAATCCGCCATTGCTCTATACTTCCACAGGCACAACGCCGTCATCCTCTCGTCCACAATGTCAGATACGGTCTGATATGGTCTGATAGTGGCGGTTGGATTCAATCGGGTTCAATATCTTGACTCCTGACTTCCTGGTGCCTGTAAATAGCTCAAAGCGCCACCTACTGTTGTGGCATGGAGGGAGAATTACTAAGGACATTTGTGAGAAAATCCTCAGTATGACAGCATTTGATCTTTTTTGGTATTTTTGTACATTACATTACATTACTTATCATTTAGCTGACACTTTTATCCAGAGCGACTAACACACTGTTTCCAAGTGAAGGGTAGGGAATTTGTAAAACACGTTTGTTTTTTTCTTAATTTAGCTCTATAGGTTGATTCAGTTACTTTAATATTGTTGCCACTTTAGCTTAGTAGAGTTGTTGATAGCAGATGTTGAGTCCAAATAAGTAAATTGTCTGTATATATATATAGAGCTGTTTTAGTCTGGATGACCACTAAAAGCACTTTACAGTATAGTTTTACAGTCATCCACTCACACACACATTCATACAGTGCATCTATGTGCAGCACTTTCTCTATTAGTATGGGGCAATTTGGGATTCAGTATCTTGCTCAAGGACACTTGTAGGCATGCAGATTAGGGAAGACTGGGATCGAACACCCAAATTTCTGATTAGAGGACAACCGCTCTAAGCACTAAGCCAATATAACTGTCATGAAAAGTTGAATGATGAAATAAAATGTGTCACAAAAGTGTGATTGCAAAAAACAACATGAAATAAAACAAACTCCCAAAAAATGTTTGGTCACTATTATTAATTCTTTATACTCCAAGATAAAATGCCACAACAAAATCAAATTATCATATGTAGTTAACATTCAAATTGAGATTGGAAGAACACAGAGCAAACACCTTTTGTTTTAAATCGTTTGAATTCCAATAAAACTCCTATGATGGAAGCTAGCTTGTGCCAACTGCAATCAGCAAATGGAGGCAATTCACCCCACTTAATGCCACTGTAGTGTGTCTCAAAGTAATTCCAATGTTTAAGGGTGCCAGATAGAGTTTATGAGCGACTGCCATATATTACAAAAAAGACTGAAAAATGTTTCTGACCCTGTGTGATGCAGGTGACAATTCTGTGTCCAAATCAATGTCTGTTTATCAATACACCCACCTGATCAATTGCAAGTCAGTTTCATTGGTCAATCATACTGTTTCACCCAGTTTTATAACATCGAATCATTAAAACAGAACTTATCAGAAACATGAACACACATCAGTGTCATGAGAACTACCTAAAATGACAGAAACTTTCTTTGGGAGTAATGTGGTTCACGTGTACTTTGACCTCTCAGTTCGGTCAATGTGCCACCTGCTACCATTTTTTAAGTGGGGTTGATGACCTGTACTGCAGGTAGCCAAGTCAAGGTGTTTTGGCTTCACTGCTCCTAACTAAACAATTTATAGTGAATGAGACTTTTTAAAATTAGGTCTGTCTTTCAACCAGTTGTGCTTATTAAAAGCATTACATGTATACAGCATAGTTTTACTTAACTCACTTTATTGTAATCTTTTCTAATTTATCTTTTCCTATATCTGCAAATATCCTCTTTTGTTCACTAATCATATCTTGCTGCAGCAGACTCACCTCACCGTACACTTTTTAAAGTAAACTGGCCTGACAAGTACCATTGACTGTCTACAGCTGTGTGCTGTGGAAACCCACTGACAGAGTGTCTGCTCCATTCTCACAGGGGGGGTCTGCCTTTATTCGTGGTTTGCTGCCCTGACAAATTTTGCTCAGTTTGCTCCTCTGAGGTAAACTGCACCCTGTTCTGAGTAAGGTACTGGCTACACGAGCAAAACGTGTGGTAAAAAGAAGATGAGAGGCCAGCGATATCAGTGGAGATGTAGGGAAGGACCTCTGGAGACGCCTGGTTATAGTATCTGATCTGGAAAAAGAACCACATGGTTAAATTTGTCAAGTTGATATGTGCAGATATACTTATTTACTGAGCTAAAATGAATATTTGTCTCACCAGAGACATGTTGTTTTTGGTCTCCAGGATGGTAAATCCAGCACACAGAACCTCCCCTCTGTTATATTCTTCAGTCGGAGGGTGAGTGGGCAGAGTCACTGAACGCAGAGCAATAACGTACGGATCTCTGAGGAGGAAAAACACAAACACTGACATTAGGAGTGTAAGACCTTTGACTTGCTAATAGGAACTTACAGACAGTCACTCCTCTCACCCACTGCTACACGGCTTCCTCTTGGAAGCCAACAAGATGAAGTCCTGGAGAATTCCTTCTGCCTGACTGATGGAAGTTGTGGAACCTACAGCACCATGATAAACTGATGGAGTAACCACACGATACAGGAAGTCATCATCATCCACTCGGTAAATCAGCTCACATTTCCTGATTTAGGAAAGGACACAGAAGCCACTTTCAGACATGCAGTGAACTACATGTGTTCTACTTAAATTATTCGGAGGGAGGAGTTTTGCTGCAATCCCCCGTAAAAGCCGTGTGAGCCCATATGAGAATACAGCAGGTTATTTTCCAGAGTATCGTGTGTGAGTGGGTGCCTAGATGACATTTCAACAATCGCAGGATGAAAAAGAGGTGCCATACACATAGAGGATGCAGAAGAAGACATTATCTTGAAAATATATTGAGATTCAAGAGCTTTTGGTGATAAGCGCCTACGCCGGTGTCGATGTGCAAACCCCCAAAATACTTGATTTCTGCAGCAGAATTTATATAATATGTCCTGCCTCCTGCATGCTCTACCCAGGCACCACTCCTCACCTGAACTCTCTGAACATTTTTTTGTTTTTTTGAACCCGTCCATGTGATAGGCAAAGTCCAGATAATGTCCAGACAATAAGTTTACGTCTGAAAACGGCTAGAGTGATGTTGATAGAAAATGCAATATATTTGATATAAAGTGAAAGAATATGAAGCATTTTGTTAAAGGCACTGTTCCACATTTTGGAAAATACACTAGTATGCATTTTTCCAAGAGCCAAGAGTTAGAAGAGAATGTTAATATCACCTTCATTTCTGCATTATAAACATGAAGCTATAGCCGGTTAGCCTATAAGCTGGTTAGCTTAGCATTGAGACTGGAGACAGGGGGATCACAATATTTACCTACCAGAAACTTGCTTAATAAATTACACATTTTATCTCCTTTGTTCGATCTCTATAAAGGCAAAGCCACCTCAACCCTGATAGAACATACCTTTGCCCAGAAACTAAATAAACATATCAATCATCACTCAAATTGTATTTGTATAGCCAATATTCACAATATGTTTTCACTCTAGTAATCTACCCATGTCAATTGTGAGCTGTGGTTTATTTGGCCACACTCCAAAATACCTTCAGCGTCTATAAGAATCCAGAGTCCAGACAAAGATTAAGACCCAACTTTGTTCCATCACAGTTTGATCAGAAAATGTTTGACGCTTCTCATAATAACATAAAAGATTTATTTGCGCTGTTGCTTCATAGTAGAACATACAGTCCTCAGCAGGCTATGTATGGACATAAACCAAACTACTATATCTATAATCTTCCCAGCAAATTGTGCAGAAATGTTTAACTGTAACATGTTAAATCATGATGCTCATCAAAATAAAAAATGTTGACCAAAATCTCTCTCCGAGTCTTATAGACCATTGCTAGTGCTCTGGAAAACGTCAGGAGGCAAGGCTATAGAGTACTATAGAAAGTGATGTACTATGCTATCAGATTTACAATCTTCACTATGAAAACTTATTCTGTTTTCCTTAACAAAAACAAAACTATCCCTATATTTGATAATCTCATTGCATTGCAATTGTAGATAAAACTTCTCTATCAAGGAGTATCTCTCTGCCTGATCACCGTCAGCTCATAACAACTTAGGACTCCTCTGCAGCTCATTACAGTCTTTGAATTATTGATCTGTTGGATTGGACTGATATCCTGCTCTGAGACACTGACACCTGTTTCCTCTAAAATCCTCCATGATCTTCTACATAACACGAGCCTGCATGCATGCGTGTTTGCGTGTGTGTGTGTGCAAAGCAGTACTGATAATGTGTGTCCCAGCTCGGTCTTCTGCTTAGCTCAGCCAACAGACCAAAGGCTCTGTGAGCAGGAACATCCACCTCTGACTCCACCCTGAAACTCAGCATGGACTTCTCCTCCAGAGTGTAAAGACGAACCTGGAAAAAAAAATCTTTTGAATCCTCCAGCTCCTCATGTGACATAGCAAACGCCTCACATAGAAAAAAAAACATTACTCAGGTAGTGAACAGCATATACCTTGTCTTTCTCAGAACTGAGGCGCCAGTTGTTTCTAGCAGCCAACATCTTCAGAGCAGACACATTGTTATAGCTCAGATACACCTGGAAAACAGAAACAGGTATGCAACAGAAAACACCTACACAAGCATCTGGAGCAGAGGACATTACTTTGATACCAGCCAATACATTTACCATCTCCTTCAATCAAGAGCACAAAAGCAGTGTTTATAAGAAGATGTAAAGGAGAATGAACACACTATTTCCCAATCCCATTTCACCCCTTGGCCCTAACCCTTCCCCTTCTGTTTGCGTGTTCACGTGTAGGGGTAGGCTGTCCCAATACCTGTTGGGACGGAGGGGTAGGGCCAAGTGTCAGGGCTCTATAGACCTCGAAATGAAGATTTTTCAGACCCACACTTGAAACCAAGGGGTACCCAGAATGCCTTGCGAATCACCGGCAAGGTGGTAGAGAGACCCACAAATGTAGTATTTTCTCTGTAAATAAGGATTTAAAAATTACGATAATGATTGTAATATCTCAATATCTCATCTGTATCTCATTTCAATGTATTATGGTAATTTTTTTCACAACAACCTTAAAAAGATCACTAGCATTTTTTTGCATGATAACCCCGTATTTTCACATAATTTAATTTCGCATCCCCCCTCTTTGAAGACACACGATGCACTTGATTGAACTTGCATATAGCAGCGATGTTACTCAACTTAACTGCTCCTCTGATAACAAAGCATCCTGGCAGGGTTGACTATAGACCATTAGCATAGATGTTATTTGGATATTATAGGTTTGTAACTTTAGTAACTGCAAACAATATATTTGGTTTATTTAAGATCTCAGTGATGTTATTTCAATGACATACTCTGCAAAACTTTTTGTCAAGTCTGTTTACATCGACAACTACTGATGACATGTCGGGTTTTCGCGTCAACTACTGGTGATGTAATGGCTTCTTGAAGGGCTGTCCCAATTCGTAGCTGAAGTTTTCAACCACTACCCCTTGTGACTCGTTTCAAGGGGCAAGATAACCCTCTAAAACAAGGGGTAGGGCCAAGGGGTGAAATGGGATCGGGCCTATATCTTGACAGTCATTTGATAAAAAATAACATACCTTTCCTAAAGAACAGCCTAAGCCTAATTTTTTTGTTTCACAAATTGAACATGGTTTCATACACTGACATCCTTTTTCAGATTAAAAAAAATTCTAATGCAAATATTTTGGACTGGAAAATGACCATTAAGAAAGTAGTATAGATACTGTTAGACTTGGATGTTCTGCGTTGTGATTTGATTTTAATGTGGTATGGGAAGAAATCCTTCAGATATCAAAGAGTAAAAGTAAAATAATTGAATTTTTAACATAATGTAAACACAGTGTAAACTACATAATTCTTTGTAAATTTTGTGTTTCTACATTTAATAACACTTCCCTGCAGTATTTTGTTGCCCCTGCAAACCTGTGACATTCTGTTCACTGCACTGACAAAATAACACAACACAGTTGTTTCCTTGTTAAGTCTCTCTGTTGTCAGTTGCTGCTTCTGTTACATGAAACATCCGACAGAGAGCAGTGAGCACCAGTACATAATCAAGTAGAGGCTGAGGCAGTGAAAGGAAGCATTATAATCTGTGTTAGTGGTTGTTTCAGCAATCAATGTTCATACTCATTTTTCAAACTCAACACTAAAGACATTTCTGACACATCGGTATAGTGGATGTTGCTTAATCAACTCTCCCAAAACTCAAAACATTTGTGCCAAAGATCAGCCATTGATCTAGTAAAATATCTACCTCTATGCATCCACTCCTCACCACAGCAGGGTTTGAGAGATTTATTGAGAAGTTCCTCAGATTTTACGTGTAAAATCAGTATACGGTTTTACCAGCCGTTTAAAATTGACATTGCAGGGCTTTACCGGAGCTGCCAATTGCTGCTGTATAGTTTTCTGCCACAGGGTGGCTATGGGGTACTTCAACTGATTTTCCACCCCAAGTTATTCATGTTTTTAACTAGATTTTATGTTTATTTTGTCTATGATTATTATGTGAAACACTTCATTTCTTTGCTGTAAATTATTTTCTGCAGCATTTTTGTATGAAAGGTGCTACATGAACAAGTTTGTTATCATTATTGTTGTTGTTGTTATTATTATTATTATTATTAAAAAAAAGATACATATACCATTTAGCAAACATTAACAACATTGACAATATCTATTAACAACAAACACAAAACTTAAGTGCAAATACCAACTAGCGTATCATCATCATATGTCAACTCTCCCTTCTGAGAAGCTTTCAAATGATCTGCAGTTATGATCACATATAACTCTTTATTGTTTTTTACAGGTTATTTATTTGACAAATTAAAAAAGGCTCTATCATCATTTTAATAGAATCTGGAATTTTTGACCATCCTCACACATTACTGTATATCCCACCATATATTATGTATACATATTACATTATATCTGTACACCATTAAGAGAAGAGTGCCTGTCTAATTCCACAGATACTCCCTTCTCTCTCTAAGCAGTACCCAAGGTCAGGTTATAGATAAAGGGCCAACCAACAGTATATTGTAGTATCTACATTGAGGGACGTTCATATCTAACTCAGATGCCCAGACAGAGAGACACCAACTTCAACTCTCACCAACTTCAACTGTTTTGCGTATTTCACCAGTGGCAAGACGCAAGGACACAATGTGATTTAGGAATGCTTACCTTAGGCTTAACTATCCAGTAGAATGCAAACACCTACATGTAACATAGAGAGTGACAGCAATTCTAGCCATTCATGGATGGGTGACGCAAGTAGAGGAAGATGCTGTATATGGGGATGCTGTGGGAGACATCTTCAGACTTGGGGGTGACAATTGCTATGTGCTATTTATATTTGTAGACACAAGGGGGCACTACGCACAAGACCAGGTAGGATTTATAATAAAGGTAGCAGGTGTGTTAATGAGGGAATATACCAGGAAGGGACATGTTTTTTTACCAGAGCATGAAGAAAAGCTGCAGGAGAAGCACATGTATTTTTGCTTTTGAATTATAAAAATAAATCAAACCAAATGTGATTTTTGCGCTGACAATAGACTTCTTTAATTGAGTACAACCAAATGAACTGGTGCCTCAGTGGCTTTTTGTCAAGTTTATTTAAACATCTTTTCACAGATAGCCAGTACAAATCTCCGGGGTTGTCTGACTCGGTGCGCGACGACGGAGCCACTATGTGGGCATCAGAAAGGAAATCCGCTCTGCATCGGCCAATCGGCTTGCTGCTCCCTCACTGCGAGGGACAGCTAGGTACTCAACAAAATCACGACTGTTTGCTGTCCTGGCTTCCAAATGGTGGAACGAGCTCCCCATTGACATCAGGGCAGCAGAAAGTCTACACATCTTCCGCCCCAGGCTAAAGGCACATCCCTTCCAACTACACCTTGATTAAGAAGATGATGTCTAATAACCATCGTCAACTCTGGCATTTGTACAAAAAAAAAAAAAGTTGTACTTATATATTGCACTTACATGTAGCACTTGTAGTTTGGCTTTTTTGAAGACTTATTGTACTTACATGATTCTTGCTGTTCTAGGTTTGTTCCCTCATGGTTGAATACACTAATTGTAAGTCGCTTTGGATAAAAGCGTCAGCTAAATGATATGTAATATAATGTTATGCAATACAAGTGATTTTGAACCTTTTTACTTACCTGGTTTCTGGGGTCCCAAGGTACAGACAGAGGGACGTCACTCTGCGTACGGGAAATGATATACTTCCTGAAACAAGAAAGCAAGAGAAATTAGAAGCATTTTGATACTGTGAGGTGAATAGCACATGACAGTTTTATTGAAACTAAGGGTGTAAATGGTCAAACAAACCTTTGTTCTAATGATCTAAATCTACTGAAACCCAGTCTGGCATTGGCAGTGGTCACCAACCTTTTCGAGCAGAAGATCACTTTTTAATTCCAAACGTAAGCCGAGATCTACCACCCCGATATCTTCCAAACAACCCACTTATGGTAAATGGTAAATGGTTTTGTATTTATAAAGAGCTTTTCTAGTCTTGATGACCACTCAAAGCTCTTTACAGTACAGTTTTACATTCACCCATTCACACACACATTCATACAGTGCATCTATTAGCAGTACTTTGTTGTTCTATGAGGGGCAATTCGGGGTTCAGCATCTTGCCCAAGGACACTTCGGCATGCAGATGGGGAAGACTGGGGATCGAACTGCTGACCTTCAGGTTGGAGGACGACCGCTCTACCCCTCAGCCACAGCCGCTTAGGAGGGTCATATTAATTATTTTTTGCAATTTCTGTTAAAGGCTGAATGTACGAACGTGAATTTGCAAAAAGAAAGGCAGTTGTGCAACTTTATCTATTCAATGCACAATATGTAGCTTCTCAGTTCAACAATATGTTCTGCAGCGGAGCTGCTACTGCAGCACAATGTTTTTACATATAGGCTTTGACTTGAATATGGCCATAAATGACTATTTCCTTGTATAAAAGTACTCCTGTGTAATTCCAGTACTATACAGTATGAAGCCGTGCATCTTCTGCTCCTGCAAATATTACACAATAAAAAAAACTTTTTAAATAAGGGAATGGATTCCGTCAACAGAAATGCTGGAGTGCTTTTATTTTGAAAAGGCATACAGAAAGCGTTGCAACCATTTGTTTGTGACATAAATTCATAAGATAAACATAAAAACTCAGGTGAAAGATAATTTTCTGTGTTTATTCTGCTGTGAACCACAATATTTATCTGTCTATGACACAAATGTATTTACAACACTTCCCGAACCCGTTTCAAAGTAACAGCACTCCAGCGTTTCACTTTCTGAATCATTCATTTGTTCTAACGGGGCTTTGATTGTTATCGACAGACCAGAAGATGCGCGTCTTCATACTGTAGAGTCCTGACAGTAAGTTTAGTACATAAACCGACTTGTTTTGAAGGAAATGCAGGAGATAAACCAGCAGCTCTGGACACAGCGCGTGGGAAAAACAGACAACCGACACACAGCTGATCTGCGGTGCGACGACAGCCAGTGAGTCCAGAGAGTTGGGGGATCGACAGTGAAGACTGAGAGATCGACCAGAAGATCGCGATCGACGGGTTGGCGTGAAGCATGATAGTTTAACCACACCTTTATAGAGCTCCACTAGCAGCACTGTAGACCAGAGAGTACATAATTCATGCATGCCTTTAGCATGTAGGGCGGAGTGATACACACCTCTGTCATTCTAAATAAGTTTTTTTCAGACTCATATGAGGTCACCGTGGCCTTTGGCCACTGAAATCAAATCAGTTCATCTTTGGGTCCAAATGACAACTGGTTCAAATTTGAAGAAATTCCTTAAAGACTTGAGATATCTATATATTGAGGCCAAAACATGTTTTGTGAAGAAAACATGACTTTGACCTTTGACCATACAAATCTAATCATTTAAACCATGTTTCCGCTACATTCATTTTGCTGTGGCGGCCTGCTAGAGCTGTCATTATGAGACACGTACAACACAACACGAGATGCGCACAGCCAGCACATCAGGGTTAAATCGACCAGAATGATCCAGATTCATGATCCGACATCATTGATTTATTATTAAATAAATGTAATCGTTTTTGTTTGTGTGAAGAGCGACTGAGACTGGCGGACACAGGAGATAAATTCCTTCCGCAGATTATGACGCAACAGTGTTTTAACTTCATTGTTAAGATCAGTTCAACTCGTGAGTGATTAGAAAAGGGCAGAAGAGCAGTCTCTTATCGACCGGCACTGCGTAATGCACCTGGATGCAGTGGCGCTGCCATGAGGGGCGCTGCCATGAGGGGCGCTGCCAGAGGGGCCACCTAAATACAGTAAAGGCTACAAAAGTTTTTCACCACAAAATCCTGAGTGCATTGATATTATATTATAATATTGACACCACTATTGATGTTATTATTATTATTTAATTGTTTTAATCAAATTGAAATAATTCCCTTGAGGCATTCTTGAGATGTTCACAAAAATGAGACGGACTGACAACCCGAAAAACATAATGTCTTGGCATAAAAAAGTGAGTGACTTTTATGTATTTCTTTAAACATGACTAGACTAAAATGTGTAAGCTAGTATGTGCTTGTTATAGAAGTTGAAATATAGTCTACCTGTCTAATCTGATCTTCTTCCTGGCTATGGCTTCTTGAAACCTCCTCTCCCCCTCCTATTAATGACAGACAGAGAGAAGAACACACAAAAACAGCAGTTTTGCACATTGTTGTGTTGTTATCAAAAAGGGGCATGGCGAGTTGGGGGATTTACAAAAGATCACATCTTTAGTGACCACATCACACATTATCCATAAGTAACATGTCCATTGACCAATAGACCCTTTTCCCCACAGCCATTTTAACATGAAGTGGGTTAATACATGTGTTATTTAGATTGAGCTTAATCAGGGTGGTTAGTAACATTTTCTCAGAGCCTGAGCCACACTGTGGTTGTGGCTCTTGATTTTTCTTTGCTTCTTCCTAAGCATTCCATATGTTTTAAAAAGTACAAGTCTTAGTTGTTATTCTTTTACTCTAAAAGCTGCAGCATTGAGAAAACACTATTGTTACTTCCAAAAGGCAAACAAGCACATTTACCACCAAATGTCACAGAGGCTGCTACTCTTGTCTGGCTTGGTTGATTGATTTTTTAATGTTGACTTTACTATTATCTTACAACGAATATAGTAACCTATAACTAAAGCGCAATTCAGCCCGCAGCTGAATTGTATCAATAACAATGTAATAAAAGAGCACAAAGTCGCTCCTTCAAAGCTTCATCGCGTCCTAGTCATCAAACATTATTTGCACTTGTTGAGTCAATTCAGTTTTATAGCTCTGATCTTTGTTCAGTTTCAATGTTGTGTTAACAGCCTGATCCTTTGCCCCTTAGTGGCCAAAAATGTTTAATGTTTAATTCAATTTAATGTTTTTCTCAGCAGCGTCGGAAATAACTAACACTGTACATTGGACAGAGTAATATCCATTTAGTCTTTCCTTATCTCACAATGCCAGGCAACAATAAAACTATAACCACTGCCAACAGGTGGTTTAATAATGTTTTTAGAAAAAGTTGTGCTTAATAAAAAAAATTATCAATTACTTACTGATTTTACTACTGATTGGATTTGCATTTGGTACCATTGTAAGATTTGAATTCAAAGCAAGTACTGCCAAGTATAAACTTGAAAAAACCTATTCAATGGAAGACATTCCATTAAGTAAAGACATACAACATTCTTTTCCTCAGCCTTGTTTGTTACATATGCAAGTCAGAACACATTTTATGTGTCATCACTTGCTTGGAGTCAGTAGAAATTGGTAATTTTTCATGCTACCACAGAAACTGCCACCTCAAAAAATGTCCCTCTCAACAGATATTTTACACTACAGAGAATAATGAATGGCACTTTTCAGAATCACAGGATTATGTGCTTGAATTTATCTGTAATATGACTAATGTCAGTAGTTCATTATGCTGCTCAACTTACTAAGGGTTCAGGTCGTATCCATGGCAGCATACATGGCTTCTCATGGTCATCAAGAACCTCAAATGTCATGAAGGCTGAGTTTATGTGTCGGTTAGGTCCCTCCTCCTGGTAGGCCTCTGCTCGCACCCCCACCTCCATGCTGCAGGGCACGTTAAATCACACATTTGTTTAATTCATTTTGTATTTAAAACTGTACCAAATCTTTTTACAGCCCCCGTTTTATATTGAGCTGTTATCTTGACCTGTTTTCCCCCACATGAATCAGTTTTAACTTCTGCATCCTTCTGACTGTTTGTGTATACAGTGATACCTGTTTTTAAAGGCGTTGTTGACTATAGATCTCAGCAGCAGATTGTCTCCAACTTGAGAAGGGCCTCTGAAAGTGAACATGTCAATGGTGCGAAGAGTCGGATGAGCCTGACACAGACGACTGTATAAAGAGAAGATCATACAACAAGATAAAAAAAACAACATTTGAGGACACTGGCATATACTGGTAAGAATGAATGTAATTAATCATAGTTAAGTTACATCAGTGGTTCTCAAACTATTTCAAACACCCCACTCCCACCTCTAAAATGTATAAATCATTATCAACGAGAATTAATTGGATTCAAGGGTAGATTCAATCATATTCATATACATTCATTCTGTTGCCAGTACACAAGTCTGCCTTTCTGTTTGCTGGAAAACAGGGTTAGTAGAAAGCAGCATGGTATATGTAAGTCTCTTCAAACAAATGTCTGAGTGCACAATGTTCAGGCGCTGCAAGCAGAGTCACAGAAGTTACCGACTGAGGGGGCAAGCCTGCATTGCCTCATGAAGTATATCATAGCATCAA
This sequence comes from Hippoglossus stenolepis, assembly GCF_022539355.2. Lineage (NCBI taxonomy): Eukaryota > Metazoa > Chordata > Actinopteri > Pleuronectiformes > Pleuronectidae > Hippoglossus > Hippoglossus stenolepis. The sequence continues at coordinate 388,819 of NC_061493.1, forward strand.
AATGAAAAAAGGGGCAAAAAACACAACAGAACGTTTCCCTTAAATTTAATTTTCTTAATGACATTTCACACAGTGGAGGTTTCAAGCTGGAAGGACATTGATATATTTCTTATTTCTTCTATACTTCTGCTTGGTCGCATCAGCTTCATGTTCAGATCCTCAGTCAGTTCTTTAGAGGATCAGCTGTTTGCCGAGCTTTACTGACTTTTATCAGCCGAAAAATCCTACTGACAACTCTATCTGCCTCACTATTTTCCTTTCAATCAACTAATCTATTAACAATTTTAGCTGCCATATTTCAAAGTGCACATGTATTTGCGAGTGACTGTACCTGGCAGCAATCGTAGCTACATTCACCATCCACGCCATGATCTGTCCTCCAAATGTATTCACCTGGTGATCAGATAAACACAAGAGAGATTAGTCAGTGACAGTTCCAAAGATGACCCCTCAACACTATAATACAAAACTGATGAGACATGAGATGTGGGAATAAAGAGTAAAAGCCTTCGTTTTGACAGAACATTGGATGCTAGGTGGGACATTCTTTTAAGGTGGGACATTCTTTTAAGGTGGGACATTCTTTTAAGGTGGGACATTCTTTTAAGCTACGTTTTAATTCTTGATCCAACATTTGCAAGTTTTAAGTTATTATTCCATTTGGGTTTTATTAGTAGTTATATATATATGTTTTACATTTGGTTTTATTGGTTTTGATGTGTGTTGCATGGTTTTAGTAGTTTTATGTTTGCTGTTTTTACATTGCTGTTTATTGCATGTTTATTTGGATTATGGATCAAAGTGATGAGAAACAGCTGTGACTAACTGGACCACACCTCACACAGCTCAGGATTGGTCGACACAGGACATTGTGCTTTTTAGGATTGATTTGGGACAGGTACGGCAGAAGGAAAGACGACGGAAAACACAGGGAAGACGGACATGAGGATGGCAGAAAAACTGGAGAGTTCTACACACCGCAGGGAGTTTGCAGACTATGAACGTGGCGGCAAACCAAAAAAAAGCCATAGATGAGGTACTGGATCGAAGATCCTTAAAAAGAGTTGGACATGACGCAGAGGCCGAAAAACTTGGTTCAACTCCTAAGTAGGAATGTCAACAAGAAAACGTAATGTGTTTGAGTGAGCCTTCAATTGTGTGTGCCCATGACTCAGGGTGCTTCCTTCTCTTACAGTGGCCGCAGCATTTCGAGTAAGCAGGGGCAGCGGGACCAACAGAGACATTTGGATTTTAGTACCGCCACTGCAAGAAGAGTCATCTGTGTTTTTTTTAAGTGCACTGGTTATTATTTACCTGGGTACATTTTAGTGATTTCAGCCATTTTAATACCCATTTTTTAAAACCTTTTGTTTTATCTACCGGATAATTTTTTTAAGTGGCTGTCTTTTATTTGTTTTAGCTTAGCACCTTTTGTTTTTATTCTGTGGTATTTTATTGGTTGTAAAAAAAAAATTCATTCTTTAACAGTGGAATTACCTTTTGTCACTTGTAAAACAGAAAAAGAACCTCACACACTTGATAAAAAGACAGATACAGAAATGCATCACCTGATGGTTAGCATGTGGGGGTAGAACCAGTTCAACACTCTCCACCTTGGTCTTCTCTGCTGCCACTGCATTGCCTACTGCTGAGTTAACTGTGAACACACACACACACACACACACACACACACACACACACAGTAATAAATGTGATATTAAAGCATGCTAGACTGAAGCTATTAAAAACAGTTAGCCACACTGTTGCACTTAAGTCATATCTTTCTTCTCTCACACACACACACGCACACACACGTTAATTAAGATGATCACTGCAGTTTTAATTACACCATACTAATATTTGTTAAAATGCTGCATTTGTTGGGACTGTTTTCAGCAGTGGATTAATCCACATTTGGTGCTCTAGTGTGTATCTGGTGTCTTAGGACAGTGTGTGTGTGTGTGTGTGTGTGTGTGTGTGTGTGTGTGTGTGTGTGTGTGTGTGTGTGTGTGTGCGACTGAGTTAAGTGTGTGTGTGTGTGAAGAAAGATATAACTTAAGTGCAACAGTGTGGCTAACTGTTTTTAATAGCTTCAGTTTAGCATGCTTTAATATCTCATTTATTACCAAATTTTGAAAAAATTGTATCTACATTTATAGATCAAACTTAGCTCATAACACCACCTGGTGTTACAAACCATCTTGGACCAATGCTAACCTAGCGTCAACCATTGTCTAGGGATGTCTCTACTTCACGACATTTATATATAGCATATATGACAAACAACCTCTAATTAAAGGTGGTCGCCCCTTAGCAGTGACTGCTGTGATGATTCTGTGTTTGTTTTGGTTTTGTTGTATGTATTCTGTGTTGTCTCTCCCCCTCCCCTTTCTGTTCTTCTCCTGCAGGTCATGTGTGTGGTAGGGGGTGTGGCTGGCTTCTCCTTTTTCTGCAGCAGACAAGGCACACCTCCTCTCACTCAACTCATCAACCTCCCCATAAAAGCCTGGTCTTGACTCCACTGCTCTGCCAGATAATTCCGTCTAGTTCTGTAGTTGCTCTGCATGTTTTTTGTGAACCTTCCATGCTCGTTTTTTTACCCAGATATCCTGTGTGCCTTGCTGCTCGCCTACGTTGAGTCTTCTGTGCAGTGAGCTTTTTTCATGTGCTCAGCACTCCTGCTGCTTTGTGGATCTCACCAGCCAACCTGCTCTCTGCCTCCATTGCCTGCTCTTTGTTGCTTCCTTTTTTGAGCAATAAAGACCTTTATTTATCATCACCTGTATTTCAGTCTCTGCTTTGGGGTCCAAAGTAAATCAAAGCTTAACAGACTGCTATTGAGCTGGAATCTGGAAAACTGCACACATTTTCAAATCTATGTCTTTAGAATGCAGTACCTCTCCGAACTGAGTTCTAAAGGCATTTTTCGAATTTCCAGGAAGAGGCACTTCAGCCAAAATTTAGTCTACTATAAAGTGTAACATGGAAATGTGCATCACACCTACCTTGCTGGATCGAGCCATGGGATAACAGATCTCTGATGATGTCATCATGTACCATCCTCACCCTCCGTCTCTCAGCTGCTACGCTGTATTCAACCTGCTCTTTCTGAGTCTGAGGTACAATGGGCTTCAAGGTTATCTGTGAGGTAGTGTCAGTAAATGTTACCACTGACTGTATCACACACAAACACAAAAACAAACGCACACACCTCATCCCACACATTCTTAGATGATAGGAGGGTTCACACAACACCCAGTTACCTTTTTTCCATTGTTTGTGCGCTGGGTTACAAAAGTGGCGTAAGCATGACAAACTCTCCAGTGACGGTCAGTGAACAGGTCCTCACAGCTCACCTGTATACCCACCTGACATGGAATATGTGATAATTATTGGTCAGGACATAAGTATTGTATTTTGGGGTAATACAATCTACGGTATTTATACATATGCATTTTCACAAAAATCCAAGCTTCGCCTGGACGCTTCATGTTAAGCTCCTGTCTAGGGTAGGAGCGCAGCATAAAAGGTGTACAAAACTTGTTCCCCTCCCGGTCCCCAAAACCAGAATCAAAACACTAACTTATTCAATGAAGTGTGAATTTATTATTTACACAAACAAACAGTGAAACGTGATACGGAACTGGAAATGCTGAATACTCAGGGTGAGCCCATGCCAAAACAACAGACAAAAGAAACTAACTCCACAAAGTAAACTGCTGGATAAACCTAATGAAATAAATAAATAAATCAAAAGACATAAACTAAACCTATCTCCCTAAATACAACCACAAATGTGAAAAATCACAAAGAACACAGGCACCTCACACATACAAACCTCAGTGCTAACTTTAAACAGAGAATGAGAACTATGTGACTAATACAATATGTACAAATACTTACAAGTCCGAATCAAAGTTACACACAAAGAATACACACGAATGAAACCTGGATGCTTTAACCTGAGGCCTGTTATGGAGGGGCCAATCAGCAGCAACCAGCTCCCAGCGAAATCATCTCCATCCATCCAATCAGGAGGAGACCTGCCGGTGTCACTTCACAGATCCTCTCCTGAAAAGAACACACACTCACACCAAAATACAGACACACAAACCATAGGAACAAAACACAATACAATGGGCTCACCTTGAGTATTCAGCCTTTTCATTTCCGTATCACGATTCACTGTTTTTTTGTATAAATAATAAATTCACACTTCATTGAATAGGTTAGTGTTTTGATTCTGGTTTTGGGGACTTGGAGGGGAAAAGTTTTTGTACATTTTTTATGCATAACAATGCATTATCACAAAAATCCAAGCTTGGCTGTAAAACAACACTATATAACAGGGACATAATGTGAACTCCTCTGACCTCCATACTGGTGTTAAACGCTCTGTTGACCTTTGCTTTGATGTTCACCACTTGACCCACACTGAACAAAGAGACATAAATGACAAGACTATGAATATACACTGTGCACACACACACATCCACACACCCAAATGCACTCACACAATCTCGGTATTTAGAAGGACCCACACTTGTGTACACACTGTTCTTATTACCTGATGGTGTGTTCAAAATGGATGTCATCCATCGAAGCAGTGACACAGGGACTTCCAGCATGTCGCTCAGCTGCTCATATGAAACAGAAACATTTCAGATCCTTTCTGTCTGGACTGTGGTTACACCACACAGTGGACACACTCACACGGAATAAAAGCATTTCAACACAACACCACATGACAAATATTCTCTTTCTCTCTCACCAGAGAGGCAGGCAGTGGAGTCTATCCATTTGAGCAGTTGTCCAACGCTCAGCTCCTGACGAGGGTTACTGTGACACGGCATCACTATCTGACTCATTTTCACCTCTGTGGGGTTCATACTCTCGCCTTCTTTTTCCTCTTCCTCCTCTTCCTCCTCATCTTTCACCAGACCACCTGACACCATAGAACTCATCTTTAAACCTGAGGGAAGTGGAAGAATAAACATAGGCCAGTTGTTCCTTCATTGGGAATTTCAACCAGTAACAGTCTGGATAGATTAGATTACTGTATAGGATGCTTGGCAAAGACAAATTGAAGCCCCCCCACCCCCCGCGCCATGTTCCATACATAAAAGTGCTTTAGATTCTGAACATTGTATTTTGTCCATGCAGGAGATAAAGAGAGGCTGTCTAAACTCTAAACTGTGCCACAGCAGATCAACACCAACACTCATTTACAGTCTTGTAATAACACTACTTCCTAAAAATGTAAAGCTGATAAAAAGAAAAAGTTAGAACCATAAAGTGAAAACTTGGTACCCCATCACCTCACCCACAGACCTAAATTAGAAAAAACCTCAACCAGCTCTCACAGTTTCATTTAAAGGTCCCGTGACTGCACATCATGGTGGAAAACTATAGACTCTTCTTGCTACTAGCAGAGATGCTGTTATTCATTGCTGGAGACATTATATTAACAGCAATACACAGTTTTTACAAAACACCTATAGCATTTAATGGAGGTAACTTAACTTAAATAAATAAGATAAAAAACCCTGAAGTACTTTCTCTGTTATTGTCTAATTTATGTTCCTCATTAAGCCCATTAGGCTTTATTTGCAGCTCAGTGGCCGTAGGTCAGAAGTTAATGGTTTGGCACTGTACCAGAACAGTAACCTGATCGGGTGCAGGAAACAATTTCCATTTTTTTTTTACTGAACATTTTAACTTTTCAACAATTAATTTAAAAATATAACAAATCTTAGTGCCCCCTGCCCTCTTGGACAGATGCTCAGTAATCCACTACTGGTGTCAGTACTCACCAGTCAGAGCAAGAGGGAAAGATAGGTGTAGGCTATTCATTTTGATAAAAACATTGTCTGAAGATGGACAGTAGCTCATACTGATGACTAAATGCATTACTAATTGAATTAGTTCTGGCTGTGAACTGTTCTGAATTTGCGCCTCTGGCTAAATGAATTTGAGCATTTTCAAGTTTTACTCAGACTGGAGGAATAACATCAATACTGTATTTTAGTTTTCTTACATTTAAAAGTGTTTGTCTTACTTGGTTTGTACAAACATCTGTCAATTATCATCGACCTACTATTTCCATAAACGTCTGTCTGTATGTGAAACGCATATCTCATGTGATTTTTTTGAGTGGTCATGGGAAGTGCAGTGTTAAATTTGGTGCAATTTGGACTCGCAATATGTTTAATATTAATAAACTTTGTATAAGCAGGCGACCAGTGCTTTGTAGCAGTCAGGGGGGGGCGGAACACTGTGCTTTCAGTTTGTGGGTCGAGTTGAACCTGTCTTCTGCTTGGCAACTGGCAGAGTTCAGCCAATAATATCTAAACAGCTCGATCATTTTGATAATCTGAATATTTTTATTTCACCATATGGCAACAACTTACATTGAAACACTTCCTCTTTAGCAAGTTGTCTTCAAAGTAATAGCACAGCATTCATTTTATAGATGTAATGCATTAAATCGAATTGAATTACAGAGCTTTTATTTTGAAAAGTTGTGAACTTGGGTCAGAAGATTGTGACCTCAGTAATAAGGCTAATTAAGTTTCATTTTATGAACAGTATAGACTATGAAATCTTCATTGAAGATAAACCAGGTATGACAAACGCACTTTTTTAAAACTTCACTCTGCAAAATAGACTGTATATAAAAAGCTCTGCACACAGCGTCCAGCACGCAAACACTAGTGATTAGTGAGTCCAGGACTCACTAATGACAAGGAACTTTTTGGAGTAGCTCTGGAGCATTAACACAGGCCAAGCAAATAGCTCATTCAAAACACGCAGGTTTAGAACTATCACCGCAACTAGGAGGTTCACTGACATAACTGAAAAATAACATTCGTGGGTGTATGTGTTGCAGAACTGATTAACAGTCTGTATTTACACACAACCTATAACATACTGTAGTGCACTTGACACCACGACCTCAACAGTCACTTTTCTATGTGATCCTATCTTTGAAATGCAATGTCCTCAATCCATGAGTCACCAGGTCACATAGGTTGAGTGGTTGCATGACAATGATGGCGACATGCTGTAGTTTATTGCAACAGCTTCCTGTAACATGATTCATTTTCAGTTGAATGTTTTTCTTGAAAAGCTGATGAGTTAGGCTCTAACATGTTGGATTAAACAGAAAACATGGTAATGAATGTGTCATTGACTACGTTGTTACAGGCGCAGCACCGTGTGTGTAGCTAAAGGTGACATACTAGACCCATTTAAATATACATACTGACATTTCAGCTGCAATGGTATGATGGATGGTGGATGATCTACGCTAAAACCCCTCAATCCTCAAATCGATGTCAGCTCTCATGAGTTCCAAATGTAGCAAGCCAACGTTAGTACGTTTGTGTGACAGTCTGACTCTTATATTGATGGGAGTAAATCCGGACACATGCAGAGCAGCAGATGACATGAACAGCACAACTTCTGACAGCAGCAGTGACCTGGTCGTTAACTGAAACCCACTGAAACCCACCGCTATTACTCTAGGCTAACCATTAGCTAGCCACGTAACGTAATGTTTGCTAAGTAACTTCAAAAGTCTCCCATAGCTCTTTAGTTAGTAGCACAAAAGACAAGTTGTACGTCTGTCAGATTCATCACGCACATACAGGACTAGCTGTGTTAGCTATTTCGAGTGGTTGCTAATCTTGGTGCTATCTAGCTTAGTAAAAAGTAACATTAAACTCTTTACCTTTAACGTTATTTGCATGGAAAAAAAACAAACCTGACAGCAGCTGGTAATTATGTCAAGTCAAACATACACAGCATGATTTGTCAAATGTTATTCCGGTGATACCTTTCAAATTAAAAGTCGTAGTAGCTTACTGTGCTCGTGACTACAGTGTCTATTTGTCAGAGGAACCAGCCAAATGTGAAATATATAGGGTTAAGAGGATACTTCAAATATTTACAGCAAGAAACACTGCAAAAATAGGTGGTACAAAAATAACATTGCACACCACTTCCGGTGTTTGTATTTGAAAACTTTGTAAAACTCTACAAAGTTGTCTTCATTTTGGAAACATTGCAACCCTGATAAAGATCTTACTCACCCGGTTATGGTCACCTCTGAGCGCGCGCGCGCGCGTGTGTGTGTGTGTGTGTGTAGCGATTGTCTTCACGCTGTTTTTCGTCTATGAGTTTGTGTGAGTCATTACTATTAGGCTGTATTTATGGGCGTGTATTGACTCACACTAACACACTGGTGGAAGCTGTGATCCACCCTTTGGATCCACCTCACCAGGTAAACCAGCAAAACAATAGCTACACTTTTTATTCATTGAATACCACATTATAGTCAAATGGAAAACGAAGTAAAATAGGTAATTAATTACATCTTTGATTTCTAATATTAAAGCATGAAAGAAAAGAAAAATACAAATAAATGAAAAGATAAACGTAAATGATCATATGGTGTATCTGTTGCTGTCATTGATACAACTTGATAAAAGCCTTACCTTGCTGCCAGCAGAAAGAAGATGTCGAATAAGGTAATGTAGTGGGGGAAAAAACTAAGTTTGGTTGAAACCTATTTTGTAGTTGAAAAGTAAGTTTTTGCAGACCTGTCTAAATACTTTTATGATCTGAACTTTTATGACCTTTTTATTACTTATTTACTCTCCAAAGAACTGAATTTATGTCTCCAAAGGAAACATATGTAAATCAGTTTGCTGTGTCTTGATTCCTGTCTCAAACTGCACCTACAGAACACATGCATAAAAACTTGATCTGTTCACTTCCACTTGAAAATCTGTTAATAAATATAAAGGAATGACAGACTGTTATTAGACAATTGTTTACTCAGCAAGATTTTGAAAATAAAATTATTAGGTCTCTGAATATTAAGTAAAATGTGTACCGAAAGTATTAATATCTATTCATATTGTGATGTGTTCATTTGTAAAATTGGTTTAAATGTGTTCATTGCTGCACATTTGTTTGGGAATTGAAACATGTATTTGTGAGTACTACATATTATGCACAAATCACTATACAGATTTGTAAAGGTAGTTTCTCACAAAAAGTAAGCCATGGAAACAAATAGACTCAGATACAAACTCAGAGTGACAGTTTTATTGACTAAACTTTAACAGGGTTGGGGCAAGTGTGTAAAATAAGAAGCTGTTGTTGCAGTGAACTTTTCTTGTCCAGAAATCAGAATATGTCATGGATGAGGTCATTAATCATTTAAAAGAAAGGAGTTTTCTAGTACGACACTGGTTTAGATCCCAGATAAATACAAAGACACACGCACACTTCAGAGGTTAGCAGTCCTACACAGCTCCGTGCAGGTACAGGGCCAGGAACTTCCTGAATGTTTCAGAGTTGTATCCCGCCAGACCAGATGGTACCTTTCAGGGAGACAAAAAGGAACCAATCAGAGTCACTTATAATTTACACCACTGCTCTCCCCCTCCCCTTTTAGGACAAAGTCAGCAGCTAATACACATAAGCCATTTTCAGACATGAACTGCACAGGATGGCCGCAGAATTGAGTTGGAACTTTCTCTGGAGTTTGCCTTTCACACAAAAACAAAGCAGCAGGAGATTCTCCGCTTAGACACGTTCCCAACAACACAGGGATCTCTGGAGCATTAAGGTGAGAGATGGCACAGCAGGCGGAGACAGGATGTAACGTGATAATTCCGCTGCGGAGATCACGTGACACTAGCTCGTATCATCAAAGTCCTGACATCTTCATCATTGTCTTCTATGAGTATGGCACTGTTTTTTCACCCTATGATATTTGTATTCTTTGTTTTTTCCATTTTTGCATCTGTTGCGTATTAGAAACATCATCAACACACCCACTCGCTCACAGTAAGTCCTGCGGAGGATCTCCCACTGTGTTCTCATATTGGCTACTTTGGACATTCTGCTGAGATTTACGAAGGGGCTGACCGGAGAAACTCATCAGAATGTCCGGAGGCTCTCACTCACTCTCAGTCTAGCTATACAATGCAGTTATGGAGTGGGAGAACAGCGGTTGGGCCGTTCTGAACATGCACATGTTAAAATCAATTGTTGGATGATCTGTGAGGGAATCAACTGCTTCGAGTCCTAAACCATTACAAATCAGAAGATTTTATAGCCTAAAAGCACAGGATCAGCCTTGATGAGAGAACATGGCTGAAAAAGCTTGGGGATTACCTTCACTTGTTTCTTCTTGATCAGTGGTCGGACTTTTGCAAAATCATAAAGATCAACATCTTCATCAAGCCACACCTGCAAGGAGCAGACAGATTTGGAAACAATTAGGAACACGGCCATGGTAAAGAAAAAAGGGCTTTTTGATGTGATGGTTAATTTTGACTGTTGTTCATTATTGGTTAAATGACTGATAACTGTTGATGGCAATGTTTTATGAGGACAAGATTATATAACAATCTTTTGTTTAGTGGTAATGTAACAATGAAATTTCATTAAAAAAATACAAATGGTTTTCAAGTACTGCTCCAGAAACAAAATTGTAATATTTTCAGAAGCTGTCATGTAAATATGGAAAAGACAAGACGGTCACTTTAAGCTGGTTAAACATTGTGAATCTTGCATAAGTACACTGCTCAAAAAAATGAAGGGAACACTTAAAAGGATAGTTCACAGAAAAAGGAAAATTCACCCATTATCTACTCAACACTATGCCGATGGAGGGGTAGGTGAAGTGTTTGAGTCCACAAAACACTTCTGGAGTCTCAGGGGTAAACAGTCAAATCCCATACAATTGAAGTAAATTGCGACCTCTCCTTCAGATGAATAAAACAGAAAAAACATAACATGCCTCCATACTGCTCATGTGTTGTCATCCAATTGTCCGCAAGCCCTGACATTTATATTCGACTCTAAACAAGGTCATTTATACCGTGTTTTAAAGCCTAAATGTCCTCTGATATCTTCCTGCGAGGTGCATTCACAAACCCTCGGACACACCATCATGTGGCTACGTCCGTTAGCTTCGCTAATTCCAGTAGCGGACATTTAGGCTTAAAGCACAGTTTAAATTACCTTGTTTGGAGTCGAATATGAATGTCTGGGCTTGCGGACACTTGTATGACACCACACGAGCAGAATGGAGGCATGTTCTGGTTTTTCTGTTGTTTTATTGTCTGATTTGTTGTGACGATAGATGCAATGGAAAGGCAAAAGCAAGACAACTCCCCAAAAAGGGAATGTTTTACATGTTTTACATGCAGTAACTACAGACAATCTCTCCTTATCCTTCCTGACTGATTCTTCTCTAGTTTTGTGTTATGCTAGTGTTCTTGTCATGTTTGCTATGTCTCCCAGCACAGTCTCAAGAGCATGGAGGAGATACCAGGAGACCGGCCGTTACACAAGGAGAGCTGGGGCATCATTTATAAAACAGTGCGTAGGATTTAAGTGTTCGTACGCACAAAGGCAGAAAATTGCATGTGCAAAAGAAATTCAGATGTATAAAATCATGCGCACGAACACCTGAAGGCAATGTTGCCTTTATAAATCACACTACCCCTGGAAACAGGCGTACGTGGATCTGTCTCATATTCCACATTCTCATGGCTACATTCAACCATAAATGGTCAATGCAAAGCACCCCAAGAATATTAAATTCTCAGCACAGTGCAGCTCGGTTGGCATTCGCCACTGGCATCCCGTTCTCTTTACAGATGAGAGCAGGTTCACATTGAGCACATGTGACAGGCGTTAAAGAGTCTGGAAACGGCGTGGTGAACATTATGCTGCCTGTAACATCATCCAGCATGACCAGTTTGGCAATGGGTCAGTGATGGTCTAGGGAGGCATATCCTTGGAGGGTTACACAGACCTCCATGTCATAGCCAACGGTTCCCTGACTGCTGTTAGGTACCAGGATGAAATCCTCAGAGCTATTATCACACTGGAGCAGCCCTGGGTTACTACTGCAGGACAATGCCCGGCCTTATGAGGCCAGAGTGTGTAGGCAGTTCCTGGATGACGAAGGCATAGATGGTATGACTAACCCTCACGTTCCCCTGACCTACCCCCAATTGAGCACCTATAGGACGTTATGTATCGCTGCATCCGTCGCCGCCAAGTACCGCCACAGACTGTCCAAGAGCTCACTGATGCCCGGATCCAGGTGTGGGAGAAGATTCCCAAGGACACCATCCACCGACTCATCAGGAGCATGCCCAGACGTTGTCTGGAGTGCATTCAGGCACGCAGAGACAACGTCTCTCACACTACTGAGACACATTATGACTTTGATTTTCAGTGTGGTTTTGAATCCAGTACTCAATGGGTTGATGAACTTGGTTTTCTGTTACGTCATTTTGTTCTCAACAAATTATACAATGTACATCAGTAAAGATTTTCAACTTGAATAATTTGTACATCAAGATCTGATTGAAGTGTTCCCTTATTTTTTTTTAGCAGTGTATTATGATGCAACATGGGCAGCGTCTGACATTTAAATGGACTAAATTTATCAATATATAATAATATATAAACATAATAATACAGTAACATTAATAATAATTATGATGAAGAAGAAGATGATCAAGCACCTGGTTCTTGACGCCATCATTTCCTGAGAGGTCTGTGGTGTTGAGCTGGAAAACCAAAAACTGGAATATTCTACCATTGGTCCCCACTGCCTGTACTGTTATCGGACAATCTAATACAGGCTGGGGCTGAGTCTAACACACACACACACACACACACACACACACACACACACACACACACACACACACACACACACACACACACACACACACACACACACACACACACACACACACACACACACACACACACACACACACACACACACACACGTTAATTTATGATTATTGCAGAAGAAGAAAAAAAAAAGATATATCTCAAGTATAACAGTCCACGTCCTTACCCCATACAGTTTGTGTGCCTGGGCCAGAGCATTTCCAAAGGTGAACATGAGCATGCTGGCTCTGAACCTTTCTGGGCGAAGCTTAAAGTGAGGATCAGCTCCCTCCATGAAGTAAATTGTGTGGGCATGAGGGTAAGGGTGGTCCCCCGTGAAACCTGATTGGATGGGAGAGGTACAATTTAATCAAACTCAACAGTGGACAAAATTACACTCCTTGTTCTGTGCTCAACCTCAGGAACCTACATGGCGCCATTTCTTATTAGTCCATGATGAGAACATGGAGGACTTGGACTCTTCTCACCTGTGCAATTCACATTCTCCTTGTACACATTAACTTTCTGCAGGTCAATGGTAGGGGAGACTGGATAGAAGGTTTCCAGGACATGATCTGCCGTGTCCACAACTTCCTGTTTCCCAGACACTGCTGGGAGAGGATCCATGGAGCTGTGCAGTAAACCGTTCTGACCCCTGATCTGGAATAAGTCGTCACCTGGTATCCAAGAAGTTGAAGTTCATTAGCACACATTCGGTCTTGATGCTTTTAACACGCGACAAAAATGGAAAAAAGCTAATACAAAACAAGAAAGAGCGGTGACACACATGTAGAAGACACCGACGAAGATCTCAATAGAGTTTGTGATGATAAGAGCTGATGATGGTGTTGGGCTGCTGTAAATGAAATCACATGATCTACGCAGCAGAGTTAATACGTCACTTCCTGCCTATGTGTGCTGCACCCAGCTGCTCCACCTCTCGTCTGGATAATGCGGAGAATTTGTTCCTGTTGTAAACGTGACTGTGCAGAGAACCTCCCGCTGCATTGTGCATGTATGAAAGGCAAATTGAGTAAACAACATTGCCAATTATCTGGAATTTATATGGTTCATGTCTGAAAAGGGTTTTAGAGTCAGACTGAAAGAGCTCAACTGTTGGATAGACTGCCACAAACAACCAGTCATATCCCCAGAGTTTGAAATCTCATTACTTTGGTTATATTTGTCTTGACTGTATTTGTTAGTTCAATGCTACATTTCACTGCAAACTGTTGATCTGTGAAAAACCATGAAACCATCAGCAGGAATGTGCAGCCTGCATGCCTCTTAGCATTCACAATTATTATATTATATTATTAAACCTCAGGGATGAAAGACTGGAGCACGCTGATCAGTGTTCTTATAAGGTATAAGGCTGCACAGAAAACACCTTACTATGTATAATACTGCACCTCTTTTCCATGCAGCTGCCAACGAGTACTTCTCAGCAAAGATCTTCCTTCCAATCGCAGGGTGACTGGACTGTAGAGTCGCACACAGGTGGATCAGGTTAGTGAGCAGAGTTTTGCTGGGGAAGAAACAGAAACAAACATTGAACTGTCTTTTCCATTAGCGCCAGATGGCCAGACATTAAAAGGTCAATTTCAAGCCGACTACTTACTTACTGTTTCAAGTTACACCACTGTCACTAATTATAATCTTAAACCAGACAAAGGATTTTAGACATCAGATATCTGGATCTATCAGAGAAACAAGCTGAGCATACGACTCACTGGCCCTCGAAACGCAGCCCCTCAGAGATATGCTGTGTCCACTGAACAGTGTCGAAGAAACACTCATTTTTTACATACAGCTGCTGATTTCTGTTTAATTTAAATTTAATCAGTGGATCTGTTTGTTTTGAAGAGGAGACATCTGACGATAATTCAGCTCCATGAAGAAAACCTCCTGAACCACATTGTATGACATGTTGTGTCTAGGCAAAATATAAATGGTTTGCAGTTGCACCTGTATTTTGCTTTTCCCGGCCGTTCCTCTGTTGTGTCCCAGAAACGGGCATGTTTGATGGCATTCTGAACGCGTTCATCCTGATCTGGTATTTGATTGGCTGGACTCTCAGCCACTGAGATGAGCTGAGGGGGCAGACCAGAGATCAGCTTTGTTTTGGTCAACCACAGAGCCTGTCGCACACCTGAGAGGGAGGAGAGGGAGGGGGGGGGAGGGAGGGCGGCGGCGCAGAGGGTCAAGTCAACTCTTGTGACATTCAGGTTGGATCAATACTTATTACATTATGTATGATAAAAGTGATTATAGAATTCTGTCAAAATGTATTCATAACAATCTTAAACATGCAAACTAACAGACAGGTTTCTATTACCGAACATCCATTAGACATTTACCCAGGCTCATCTGCCAAGCTGGGTGAGGATTTCAGCTAATATATATTTGGTGGTTTCTGTTATTAGCTTAACAATATAAAATGTGTGGAATAGTGTATTTGTAAATCATCGAGCATAAAAAGACTGAATGTACCATCTGTCATTTATATTTCTGTTATCTTACTTCAAGCAGTGCACGCACGCACACGGCAGTTTTCACCACTGGGAGGCGTTAATGTAATGCAACACTTCAACCACTCCAGTAAAAGTGTTGAAATGTGATTTTTGTACTATATAATGTTTATATATCAAAATGGAGTGTTATTATACTTGTTTGCCATTGAGGAAGTTTTAGAAACCCAGACTGTGAGATTTGTTGTCATGTTAGTGGTATGAAAGCATTTGTTGTCAAACTGTATGATCGTGCGATCTTCTACAATGTACAGGTGCTGTTATAATCTATTTCTTTCATTATATCAACATAGAGCCAACCTTCCAGCGCGCTGGTCCTCTGGTTGTAAATATAGCACGGTTTCTCTTTGTACAGCGGCATGTCGTGGGGCGGAGGGGATCTGTAATATCTCGGGTCCTTGTAGTCCCTCTCCCACGCGGGGAACAAGGGCCTAGCCAGCCCTGGCACATAGTGCATCCTATCCGCGTAGGTGACCATCTCCAGCCCGGGGATATCCACTCTCTCCCTGGGTTTACGCGCACGGAGGACCTTGGCTGTCAGACGGCGGCTTACACCGAAGTGTCTCCGGGCCTGTAGGCGACTGGCTCCCCCATGTGCAGACAACCGGCTCAGCTCCTTTAAGGAAGTGGTTTGAGAAAACGGCGACAAAGCCGCCTTGAACCACCGATACGTTTCTGGAAGCATTGGTGTAATTCTTGTTAAAAATCTCAATACTGACGTTGTGTGTTTGACCTAAGTCGTTGCTTATGAGGTTCGACTGTAGGGTGCTGCCATATTGAATTCTCTTGTTCTTCTTCTGCAGTTTTACTTCTTCTTCTTGTTATGGGATTTGCGGCAGCCTGGATGCTGCCCTCCACAGGTCACTTGTAGAACTCCATCGGTTGACCGAAATCTCCATCCACCGCGAAGTATGAACAAGTAGTTGAAAAACACAATGTCTATTGTAATTTACAATGTTTACAATATACAATATCAAAGTTATTATAACACATCCCTGGCTGTAGGTTTTCAAAGTGACTCCAGTCAGTTTAAGTTCTTGTTTTCTATCAATATTTTTGCATCAGTTAAATCAAACAGCAACATATAATGTTGTAAATTATCCCATTGAAATAAAATAGTAATATTACAATTTATTTTTTGTGTTTTATTTATTTATTTTTGAATATTGTATAAACATATGAATATAGTTTACTCTGTGTGATAGCATGTGATACTCTACATTATTTTGATCACATTGATCACAGACAGAATAGCTTATTTCATTAATGCGAACCCCTTGGTGGTAGACATTAATTAGTGCAGTAGAACATACAAGTGATATTCTCCATCTTACCCTATGTTCTAAAATGGGACAGTGTTCAGTTTAAAAATGCACAAAGGTAATGATGTCTGATCTACTGAGTGGGCCACATGGCTTTCATAGTCCTGCCATACAGGCCAGTAGCCAGTCAGATTTGCCTTTAGCCTCAATGTACCCTCAAGTTAGGCCTGTATCATTTATTAAAATTAAACACTTAATAGGATGCACAACTAGTTTGTGCATCCTAGTTATGTCCCTAACGTCCGCTGGTGGCTGCAAACACCTACTAACATCTAATGATAGTTGGTAACTTAAATTGTGCAGAAGACCTACATACAAGGGACATTCACCATCTTGTCCTATAGTCTAAAATGATATGACCTGCCACCAAAATCCATTTTCACCAGAGTCTGAATGCATTACATATAATGGGTTTTAAAGATAAGCTACTTCTGAGCTGGTTGTTATTTAGAGAAGCCTTCCAGTGCCGCTAAATCAAACAACAGACAATGTTCACGTCCATGTCATGAGTGAATGAGTTAAGGCAAATATGGAGATCATCCACTTTTCCCCCTGAATTATTAGACGTGCAATAAAACTCACCAGGGTAACCAATCTTCCATTATCAATGTATGTCAGTTATGTACAGTATGTAATAAACAATAGTGAACATACCTCCCATATTATAGGTTCATTGTAAATATATACTCATTGTCTATACCTGTACAAAGAAGGCTGGCCCCATGCAAAGCATTTGTATCAAATCTTTATCCAGCAGGAACAGTTCTGACGTAACATATGCCATGCTTTTGTATTTTCTCTTTTTTTTTAAAGCTAAATTGAAACACACGTCATCTTTCCAGGCATCCAGATTTCAATGTTCATGCTGTTTTACAATGACCTGCAATTCTGCTCCCTGCAAGACATTTTCAACTAGTAACTCAAATCATGCTCAACAATTTTATGGGGAAAAGAGAAAAAAAGACAAACACTTTGCTGTTTGCTGCAGAACGAAGGGGTTTTCATGATCATGACATCAAGTAGGACTTCAGCAACATAACTTGTACGTTTTGGAGGTGGACTATTAAGAGGCAGGCCGGTTGATGGGTGGGAGCTTCTGAGAACACTTTTCTTCGGTAACATTAAATGGTCCTCTCACACAGATTACTAAAAATACTTCTTGTGGAAAAGTATTTAGACTTGTCAAAATTTATTTGAGATTCGTTTGAGCCTCCTTTTCAGGAAAATTTACATGCATGGTGGGAAGGCACTCAAACATAGTAAAAATATCTATTTTAAACACATCAACCAGCATGTAAGTCACTCTGGATAATGCACAGACCTCATTGTGGACTATCTTCATTTAAACC
Source organism: Hippoglossus stenolepis (assembly GCF_022539355.2). NCBI lineage: Eukaryota > Metazoa > Chordata > Actinopteri > Pleuronectiformes > Pleuronectidae > Hippoglossus > Hippoglossus stenolepis. Next base: position 406,741 of record NC_061493.1, read on the forward strand.
ACTATCTTTTAAATATAAAATGATGTAAAAACTTGATTGCTTGAAGAGCAGTGATTTCGAAACTGTGTGGTCGGATAACCGAGGGGAACAAAGAGAAATTTTCTGGGGGAGGGTTACATGACTAAACACAGGTGTAACATATCTGGATTGGATTGATGGACAAGCTTTTAGGGGAATCTGGCAATGACAGATCCAAAGTAACAGGCACACTGTCTCTAAAAAGAGATGTTGCAGCTTAACTTTAAATAAAAACACAACAACTAAATTTCCATTCACATAAAATCTTCTGTGATGGAGGAACGGAATCTCAGATGATTGGCTATCTTATTAAACCAAATCTATGTATGTGAGAAGATGTTTTTTTTAAATAATTTTGGGTACATTTTGGGTGAACAGATCATTTGAGTAATGCAAGCAGAACATGTCACTGATGCCTTATTATATTCGCTGAGCACAAGGAATGTGATAACAGAGCAGGTGGCCTGCGTATCTGCAAGGAAATAGCCATGTGATAGGTCATTGTTAATTATTATTCCTAACTTTTTAAAGTGACATTGGGTACCTTGAAAGACACAATAGAAATCTAAGCTATTATTATTACTATTGCATGATATTTTTCCAACAGAATTGGTGTTGCTCCCCATACTAGCATGCCATTGGAAGCACTTCCAGACACCAGTAAGACACTGTGGATCTAGATCTTTGGCAGTGTTAAATGAACGCTGACCAGGGGAAGTTGAGGAACACCTGAGCTCTAGGTATATGGGTATGGGTTGTTACATAGTTATGTTTCTTTTCACAAATATTTAAAAACAAAGGGCCATGAACAGAGTGGCTCCACCTTTTGTCAGGTCAATAAAATACAGATATTTGTACATTATGCAGTCCTTGATCACAGGACTTTTTTCTGCTGCCCACGAATAATTGTGACAATATTAATGTTCTCTGTTTTGATCATATTATGATTGAATTTAGTCAGATACCAAAAGCTGTTCAACAAGAAGTTACGTGGTTAAGTGGAGCCTGTACACGGTGAAGGTGGACAAGAACTATGACTACATTCCTGGGGCCTCATTTATAACTGTTACGCCATTTTCAGCTTTTGTGCACACGTACACTTTTAGTATGAATCCTACTCACTGTTTTTATAAATGAGGGCCCTGACGACTAGGGGCCATCGTCTAAAGCTGCACCACACCAGGCAGAGACATGCCGCATGGGCCCGATGACCTGAGCAGTATGGTGGGCTATGTGGTGTTTCAGCTCAAAACACAGAGCAGACACAAGTCTGCCGGGTGTAAGGTATAGAACTTCTTTCAGTTGGCCTCTGTTTTTATATACTTCTTAAGAAACCCAATTCACATATTCCTCATCAATTCTGGCAGATACCACAGCTCATTTATTTTCATTTTAGGGCAAAATGTACACTCACACACTCCTGTAGACATTATATATATAAGTACAGTATATTCTTATACAGTGGCAAAAGATTTATTATTGGTGTGAAGTTCGAATACTTTAAGGCTATGATATAGTCAAAATTTACCTTTTCTCATGCTTTAAGAGCAATGAATGGTGGGATAAAGTTTGAAGAATAGAAACAAATCTTATTTTAGCTATGAAGTTTGCCTATAGAGTTTATTGATCACAACCAACGTTTTGCCAAATAAAGAGATGTGTTATGATTGATATATTTATGTTTTATCTCACATAGACACTTTGTCGTATAAATCATGTGGACACAGGATGGACGGCCTATTGTACAATGTCAGCACAGCTTGTTTCATCCTAATCTGGTTGAAATGCAGGATACAGTCAATTGTGGAAAGACTTGCACTGTTTATTCCTTCAAAATGCACATTGTCTTCAATAATCTGCTCTTGTATTTTGTGCAGTCCGACTGCATTTTTTGAATGACCATATTAACAATGAGGGTCTCCTGTGAGAATATATGTGTCCTTAAACCTTCAGGGTTGTCTTTCAATTCTACAAAAAGATCACATTGTTAGAGGTGTTTATTTTGTAATTTTTTGGCAAGTTTCCCCTACTACTGTGCGATACATTTCTTGAGTTTTGGTGGAGTGATTTACTGAGACATTCTTCTGAATTTTGTTAATGCACTCTAACATTTAGGGACCAAAAATCATAGTAATTTGACCTGTTTTCGTCTCTGAATCTCCTGACTAAGGAGGCCACTGAGAACCCGCTTAAATTGAGTTGCACATATTGTCCTGCTTCCCTCATAGTCATGCCATGAACCAGACCATGATCTATTATCATTGCTCTAATTTCATCTGAAATTGCCGCTCTTGTTCTGGGTCTTCCTCATCCTCTTCCTCTTCCTCCTTGTCCCTCCTAGAACTTCATTGTTGAAATTACAAACCAATTCACACATGCCACTTGTATTTGACCTGGCTTATGTCCTGTTTACTGATTGGGCACACATCTCTGATTGAACATGTGTGTATTAAATTTTGAGTGTTAATGATGACAAATGGTAAATGGTCTGTATTTATATAGAGCTTTTCTAGTCTTGATGAATACTAAAAGAACTTTACAGTACAATTTTGCCATCCACACATTCATGTATGTGCATCTATGTGCAGCACTCTTTCTAATGCACATCACTCATACATGCCAGAACAGCCGTCAGGGGCCAATCGGGTTCAGTATCTTGCACAAGGATGCTTAGGCATGTTGAATAGGGGAGATGGAGATCAACCCACCGATTTCCTGGTTAGTGGACGTCCTGAGCCACAGATAATTAGCCTTTGAGGCCTATTTGTGTACCACACTGCTAAATGTATTTATTGAATGAAAATGTGTTAAGAGTTTGCAAAATGGGTGGTCTAGATTAGCAAATTGTGTCTAACCAGATCAACAGTGTTTAAAGTTTTGCCAACAGTGTGATTGATTTGTTTTGCCAACTGAAAGTTTTGTTTAGATAATATGGTTTAGTGTTTTCGCAATTCAGAAAAAATATATGATCATATAATGATAATAAATAAAAATACAGAATTCACTTTTATAAAGTATGATGTAATAATTCCTATTTTGATTATAACAGTTTAATAGGAGTTCATATTTTTGATAATTTCATAAACCTTTTTGTCTCTTTTAATTTACTGCTATTTTTGAGAGCCAGTTTATTAAGTCATAATGTTGTCATTAAATAAAGGCGGCATGTGAAATAAAACTATTATAATACCAAATAGACAGTCATAGTCATAGTCATTTATTATGTAAAGTAGTTTACACAATTTATTCACAGGACTTTTTTACTTTTCTGTAAAGTATATTGAACACTGTAATAGAAGCTTAAGTGTTTAACTTTAATTTGGCCAAGTGTTGTTCCTTAGTGGAATATGGTATGATTATATTTCGAGTTATACTTCTGCAACTACAAACACTTCATCCATAATTCATTACCATAAAACAAATGTGCAGTAAATGCTACATTTGTCTTTCACTGAAACATATTAATGCAATTGACACTTTATCAGCAAATAGGGTCAGGGTTAGGGTTAGGGGTTGGAGGTAATATTGATGAAGGACACTCCATCCTGAAGCAGCTAAATGGAATTCAGCCATCATTCATTTTACTTTTCAAACCTGTAGAAGTAGTACAAAGTAGTACAAATAGAACCCATGTGTTTAAAACCTTTTATTTAAAGGGGACATAGCATGCCCATTTTACCACAAGTTGATATGGTTCCTTGGGGTCTTAATGAAATGTCTGTAACATACTTTGGTCAAAATACCACAAGGATCATATAAAACAGCACCCTTTTTACCCTGTATAAAACAGCCCTCCACAGAGTGACCTGTTTTGAGTGCCTGTTCCTTTAAATGCTAATGAGCCAGCTCCCCCCTCCCCCCTCTCCCCCCATGATTTTAAACGATATAAATTATCAAATATGCATCCCATACTTTGTATTCCCCTTCTGTTGTCCTGGAGTTTTAATTTTCCCAATCACATAATTAAATGTCCCCCTCTGCCCATCCACTACAAGCACACAAGCAGACAGGCAGAGAGAGAAAGAGAGGGGGGGGGGGCGGGGGGCTATGAAGACCATCATTTACCCCCGAACCCCGACATTCAACGGGTACAACAACAAGCGGAGAAAGCAGAATCGCGGGCTGACCTTATATATACAGTCTGTGGGGCTGACCAGCGCAGAGAAATGCACGTCCCGTGTGAACAGCCAGGCGGCTGCGTGCTTGGGAACGGCGCTGCGCTGCCTCGCAGCTGCGCTTCCGCGTCCGGTGTAGGGAGACTTCCAGTTCCTTGTTACGACACAATACCCAGGAAGCGCAATCGAGTCGCTCAAGCATGACGTTTCTGACTTAGAGGAACTATAACAAAACGCGCGAGTGTTTTTTCCCCAGAGTTTTTGGGTTGGTAGACATGCCAGATACCCACATTAACCTGTAGAAGCACTAACAAAGTGGAATTTGCATGCTATGTCCCCTTTAACATATTATTGTCAGTGCTTAAAATGCATTTAAATGCTTTTTAATACTATTTATATGAATCGACTTTTATCATTATCAAATTGATTGATACTATAAATTAATACATTAATATAAATTTATAATTAAAGTACTAATATAAATAACTGTAAATATTTGCTATTAGTATATTTTAAGGTTTATGTTTTAATAGAAAATCTGAGAGGAAAAAAGAGGGTTAGTACAATATACACCGTAATGAACACATAATAACACAAAGTGTTATTACTACATACAATACTGAACATTTGTACTTTACAATGACTACAAAACTCACCTTCAGCTTGCGTCCAGTACAGCAAAGTGAGCACCAGAACCAGCACGTCGAATTATTCTCTCTTACGTTCTGTGCATCTGCCAGACTCCATATATATGACCCTGGTTGCAGTGCATTTCAGAATGGGTACTACTGCTGACACCAGCACAATAGCAATAAACCTTTGTTGTAATCCATTCAGACTTAAAAGACAACTTTATAACAGGGCTAGGCCTAGCAAGGTGATAATATTAACAATTCATTTTGACTGCGGCAATGAGTTGGTGAACATCAGAATTAAAAACATCCACAGCCAGTATCCAGCTGACGTGTTTGTCATTTCAAAATGGTGAATTTTAAGATTAATTGTGCAAAAGAAACATAATGTTAGCTGACAAAATTTCAGAATAATAAATATTAGCTTAAACGTTATAGTTGTGTTGTGGGCCAATATATATTATAATGTAGCTCATGTTGGTTCTGATTTAGATATTACTTAAAAATGTAATCCATAAACAGACATATTTTAATTGTTTTTGTCTTATTTATATCTGAAATTAAAAAGTAAAATACGAATTTACTATCTGTCATGTGTCCACAATCCCTTCCAAACAGCTGTCTCAAGTTTAGGGATGGCAGAAATAAACTGGTGTTAATATGCTGGGAGACAATCTGCTTTGTTTGTGCACCAGCAAATTGATTAAACATCAAGAATATAAACCATTAAAGCCAAATATGGAGACAAGTTTTAAAACTATAGTTGATTTTGACACAGGGTCCCTCAACAAGACAATGCCACCGGATTAGGATAATGCATGACACGTCTTAGTTGCTTTAGAGGTGCTAATTTCTCAATTGCCACATCCTCGTCTTTTGGGACACCTGGGTGTCGGAGGTCCTGAAGCAGGTCCCCGCTTTGCCTGGTTGGTAATCCAGTGCTGGTTTATTCGTATACATAATAGGTGGGGGAAGTGTTTGCCTCACCAACTTCCAAATGGGCATGTGATTCCCTTGTTGTAAACTGAGGACAAAAAGGCCCTGAGACAAGCGAAACCTGACGCCTGCATTGCAGGCGTCAGAGTATCAGCAGGGAGGATATCATGTTTCTGCTCATATCTGTGGCTCACAGGCCTCATTCAATAAAGCAATCTGAACCTAAATAGACATGTAGTGACTTTATTTAATTTTTGTAGCAACTAAGATGACATGTAAAGTATTGAATTCACAAGTATCTATAGTATGTATACTTTAATAATACACAAAATAAAAATGCACATATTTTGAATTGAACAAGTGGTAATGAAAGTAAAAACTAATTTTTCCCCAAGTGTGCGTGACCCCCTCTAACACTTTTACGCGCACAAAAGATTTCCTGTCGATATTCTTGAAAGCACTTTACGCCCGCTCTTTGCGTTTCCAAAGCCTTTCTTGTCCCCACTTACGCACATTGCGTAATGGTCACTGTCGAGGCTTCTCAGCTGGTTTGCCAAACATCCACAGAAAAAAAGAGATGAGCAGGAAAACGAGACGAAGGAAACGACAACAATTAATTTTAAGCAGAGACATAGCGACACATCTACAATCTGTTTAGGTATGTAAGCTCCTTTTTGAACTTTGCACACACCTGTTAGTTACATTAGCTGTGTTTGTGAATGACTGTATGTATGGGCATAGATTTAGCGTTAGCCAACATTGGCTAGTTAGCTGGCTGGCTAACATGCTAGCCAACGTTAGCCTCTACCAGGAGGCGTCCAGCTGCGACCACAGAGGCTCGAAAACGCTAGCGATGTAGCTAGCTGTTTAAATGACACGCTAGCTCGCCTCTTTATTGCTACCCGTTAAAATTGTCGATGTATTCTCCAACACATTACGTGGCTTCATTTGCTGCCACAGTTTCCTCACTTCAAACTTGTTTCAATGAAGCTAACGTTGTCAAGCTACATTGAGGCCAAACACTCAAACTACTGTGGCCTAAACATAACTTCCTGTGCTACCTAGCTTGATTAATAATTTGACGTACATATTACACCGTACTAGAATATGTTCCAAAATAGACTACCAGGAAACATCAGCATCAATCGCAGACGAAGTTGTCAGAGTGAACATTAGCTACTCCTCGGCTGCGAGATCTACTGCAGTCGCACCAGAGCAGCTCACGGTTAGCTCGTTAGCTCCTGTAGCCATTCAGCTCATCACCTCAGCAGCTCTGTTCCACAATCTGAAATGGGGACAGTTTGCGAGGATCTCGAACAAAGCTGTAGTCTACAGTTCCTTAAGATGGCTTTTACGTGTTCACTTCTTACAAAAGTCATATTCTGAAACGAGTAAAAGGGGGTGCAGCCAAGTTAATCATTTGAGTGTAGGTGGTGAGTCGAGGCCATGTTGATACCGTTACATTATGCCGCATTTCCCAAATCTCATCAAGTACACACTGACTATTTAGAAAAGCTTGACTCTCTTTCTCTCCAAATTATTGGGATAAAAATTACCTTGACATAATGCCTCTGGTTCTGAATCCACTCTTTAGTTGGTTACATTGAAAGGTGTCAAAGATACACGAATAATGTACCTTTAACATCAGAGATATATAGTAATGTATATGTTGTTTATATAATATCTACCTTCAGTGTAGGACATGGTGGACTGGCAATGTAGAGAAAGCAGTGGTAGTGTCAAATGAAAACAGAGTATCACATTTAACTAGAGTAAAAATATACTGTGATCCTACATTGATATGTATTGGAAAGCCATTCTAAAGTAGGCTACTTCGATTTGGATCAGCACTGTTAAGAACATGTAAGGGTGAACATGATAATAACTGATGTGAAGCAATGCCTTTTGTTCCTGGTTCATCTGTCAGGAAATGCGCAGAGGAAGTTTTGTATTTGTAAACAGTGCCGATATATTGTTGTCAGGTGTCTGAAGGGGATGTTCAGACTTTCATGAGGCATTGATTCATCAGGTTTCACACACATGAAGCTGGTAATGGCAAACATGAATTGTCAAGTTATTTTCATTTAGCTGTAAGTTTTATAAATGTATGTTATTGTACAGCATAAATCTGTCAATGCAAGGCTTCCATGCTGGGATATATACAATATTGCTTATTAAAGGCATTGCATTTTTTCCCTTTTTTCTTGAAAATATGGTTTCATGATCATTTTATCACTGATTTCAAATAAACAGGCTACTGATTGTAACACAATGCATATTGTGTAAGTCTCTGGACAGATGAAAAATATTAGATAATTGGTGTCTAGATAGGCATACCTAAGAATTTTGTCCTCTGTATCAGTGAACAAGCTGCTCAATCTGTTTTCTCTGATTCAGAGTAAATAAATAACTTAGAGTGAAGAGTCTGCTTCCTCCTCACTCCCCCTCTCCCCCACTTTACACTTTAACAATAAACACCATCATTGATCCCAAGTTATTAGGACACGTACAGGACTGACGTTTAGTTTCTGTTTGTTTGAGTTGCTCTAGACTAGTTTATGAGACACATGTTTAAACCTGCAACACAACACAAGATGTAACGTGACGCGCACAGTCAGGACATCAGTGTTAAAGTCACCGGAATGATCCGGAGTCATGATCGACATTGATTAATAACTAAATGCATGTGATTATCAGATCGTTGTGAATCGAATCGTTGACTGCTGTATCATAATCGTATCGTGAGGCTAGTGAAGATGCACACCTCTATGTATGAGTGAACTCAAATGTCTGAGTGAGAGCCTCCAGAGTTTCTGCAGGACCTTTTCTGTCTGAGATCCCCTTCAGAATTCACCACAAAAGGTTGGTAGTGGGGGTTGATGACGCTTCTAACATGCGACAGCCACAAAAAACGAAAAACTAAAACATAAATCTTCTGATTAAAATGCGGACACACGTAGAAGACACAGATGAAGATGTCAAGAGAATTTGTGGCGATAAGAGTATTGGTGTCGAAGTGATGTAAACAAAAACATGTGATCTCTTCAGTGGTTATAATTCATTGCGACCTGCCTCTGCACCTCGCCCCTCCCCTTAATCCTGGTGAGAATTTGAAGCTGCTGAGAACGCGTCTGAGCAGAGAACCTCCTGCTGTGATGTTCATGTGTGAAAGGAAAACTGCAGAGATAGTCCGGACCCACATCTCCGGATTTCCTCCGCAGGTCATGTTTGAAAACAGCTAATGACTAGTTTTGGTTGAAGAAGTAGATTTTTACCAGAGACAGCAAACTCAGTCCTGTGCTTGAGCAGATGCCTCAGTCTTTTAGATTGTACTTATGTAAGAGTTGCAAACCTCTTCACTTAGCAGAGGTCAAATACAGTATGTGGGAGTGTATGTCCATCTCACTTTGTGTAGGCCTAACTAGGGTTGGGTATCGTTTAAATTTGATCGATTCCGGTTCTTATCGATACCCCATTTCGATTCTAAAATGGTAAAAAAAGGAGGTCAAATGTTTAGATAACAAAAATATCTTTATTGGACTGAACGATGCACAGTAGCTGTGCTTCATGTTTATCCGGGGCAGCAGTAGTAGCCTTGTGGTAGACAGGCAGCATTACAAAAGAAAACCCACACAACTCATCTCAGACCGTTATCAGACATGCTCAATGTCTTGAACCCAACTGTGTAAATTAGCAGTAACTGAGATAGAGGCAATGTTGAAACTGTTTGCCTTGAAAATACTGGTGTTTAAATTAACCAATCAACACATTATTTGTGGATAATTAGTAGAAGAAAATGTTCTAATTGTCCCTGTAAACTAATGTTACATCAATAATTGTCAACTTTAAGATCTGTGATGAATATTAATCTCTCATATATTCCATAACAACACAGTGGAAATCAGTAGCAGTTGAACCATTTGTGGATAATAACGTTTTTGCCTGCTTTTGTGCATCCTATTTATAGGACACCTACTGACATAATTCATATGAGTCATGTTAGTCAGCTTTACCTTGAATGCCAGCGAGAACGGTGTGTCGCTGCCGTCGCAGCTCGCTCTCCCTAGCTCTACTGGAGGTGATAGTGAGGTGCTACAAGCGCTAGCTGAAGACGACACACTCGGGCTCAGAGACTGCAGGACATTAAACGCTGTACAGTCTTAAAGATTGACGTTGTGTTGCCTTAAATGTTTGGTGAGCTTCCCACATGCATTACACTTTGCCCTGTTGTCGTTGTCTTTTTAAAGTGAAGCCACACTTCTGATCGTTTGTCGTGGATCATCTTAGCCCTGTTAGCCATGTATGCTAGGTGGCGTCTAAACAAATGGACAGGCTGTTGCGTAGTGCGTGACGTAGTCAGGTAGGCAGGTTCTGGCAGATACATACGACGTCCTTGCAGTTTAGGAACCGATAAGCAGAACCAAAATTCAATTTTTTTTTATAGATACCCGGTACTTGGCATTTTGGATTCGGTTCTAATTTGGAACCGAGTTTCGGTTCCCAAACCTAGATCTACAGTGACAGTACGTCCTTAAGAATCCCACTTCATAGGTTGGTATTAGCATCAGGGTTTTATAACCGGCACTTATCATGTGGCACCGGTGTTATAAGTGCTCTGATTGTTTGTATGAATACAGTGATACTATGTGACATTTGTAGCACAGCAAATATAATAAAAAAAACACATTCTGAGTCCACATGTTATCCTGTCCAACAAGGTGCTTAGAGATCATGTTATTCCTTTTAATAAAAATCAGAGGATATGTCTCAACATATTCAGCATCGTCCACTATCACAGACATTTCCTTCCCCTCACTGGTATCCTTCTCCCTGTGTCCGCACACTTAACAACTGAAATGCTCGTGTAAATTAATCAGTTATTGTGAATTTTACTTTTAATTCTACAGATGTATAATATTTAAATGACCATACTGTTTTATAATTTGTATCTTAAAAAGGCACAACTTTCAGTCCAAATTATATATTTTTTAAACACATGGAAATGTGGAAGAGGATATTTAATTACAAGAATAGTCATCCATTTTTAGGCTTTACACACTAGTGTTAACATATTAAATGTGTCACACGTTCCATAGTTCTACTGCGTTTAGTTCAAATGTTCCGTCCAAGTGTAGCCTGTTAATTCTGAAAAACATTCTAAATTTATTTTGTTTGAGAGGAGAGATGGGCCAGGAGATGCAAGTGCACCACAGGGGTGTGCATCACACACAGGTCTATGGATGCAGTGCATCCTTTGTGCACACCACACACAGAGCAGGACCTAAACCCAAATATTATTCAAAACATTTAGTCTGACTGGTCCCGATGGGTCCCGTCAGGCTCAGGTCGAGTATCCACAGATGCTCGGAAGAGGGTTAACATGCAGTGCTCTGTTTCCAGTGATGTGCTGCTCCCGCTCAGATAACTCTGTCCACCTTCCTTTACCCCCCCTTCCCCTCTCTCTCTTTGACAATATTTATTTTTACTTAAAATCTGAGATCTATTATTTGACTTCAATTATGAGACATTTTGGCTCCGTATCAGTTTTAATTCTCTTTTATACCAACACACCTGAAAACACTTCATGACTCATGTACACATTTGCCTGCTGGTTTGGATTGCTCAAATAAGAGCAGAATTTAACCATACAGCAGCTTTAGCAAAGACAACAGGGTCAGCACTGCTTGTAATTGATGATCCATGTTGCATTCTACACGTTATTTTCTTTTAAGGGGGTGATAGGAGCTTGAGGAATCAGAGAAGGCTACGTCGTGACCGAAAACACCCAATCAGCAAGTGGTTGTTAGTTTCTATGTCAGCTTTTCCAACCAGCTGTTTTTGTACGTCCAGATTAAAATGCTGTGCCCGACTTTTCAAACTAAAACAGGGCCAACAGTGTTTACAAACTTCTCAGTTTTAGCGGTTCTAAAACTCCGGAGTAGTGTGGAAGGCACCTCGCTATCAGCTCCAGTAGAGCTAGGGAGAGCGAGCCGCGATGGCAGCGACACCGTTCTCGCTGGCATTCAAGGGAAAGCTGACTAACAAAACCGTATTATCCACAAATGGTTAAACTGCTACTGATTTCCACTGTGTTGTTATGGAATATATGAGACATTAATATTCATCACAGATCTTAAGCTCAGCTGCAATCAACACACGGAAAATTCCTAGTTTTGACAAATATTTGTGAGAGGAAATTAATTCAAGTTTTCCGCTTCGTTCATTGTTTTTAGCGGTGTTCCTCAGCTGAATTATTATAACCCCTGTTGCTTCAGAGAGACGCATATTTAAGGTCCGGTCATCCTGTACCGTGTCGGAGTCTCCTGTCATCTTCAAGATTGGTCAGATTGATCACAATATAAAACCGTCAGATCACCCAGTAGCTACATATTAAATGTAACAATGGTTGAAATCTTATGAAAAGCAAATCATGTAAATGTCATTTATTTTTTTTCCTCACTCTTTCAGGTGTTCCATTTCCTGGGGGCCAACACTTGACTTGCTATTCCATTGGACCAAGCAGTTATGTGACAGATTTAGAAGCATCTATATGACAGTGGACATGTAAAGAGGTCTAGTAGCAGCTCTGAAACCAATTAGCTTACACCTATGGCAACAAATCACACAACAAAAGCATTTGGTCATAACCGAATATCAGATATACACAAGAGAAACTTCTGAAGTTCTCTGTTATAAACTAATTCCTGCTGTCAAAGTCTTCACTGAGTTTGGGTGTATGGATATTGTGCTGACAACAGGCTATTGTCATGGTGGCCTGGTATGTCTGAGCTAGTGTGGTGTCTCCGTTTCTAATAGAATGTTAGCATATGGCTAGCTACGTATGATGACAGTTGATGCCATTATTCTCTTCCTTTTGATCTCTGGCCCCTACAAGGGGGTATAAACTTGTTTGCAGTGGTACTCCCTTACCCCATCATCTTTTCATTTCTCTTTCATTCAGTCATCCATCCACCCACCCAACAATCACCAGGTTTTATTTTTGCTCCATCATTCACTCGCTTCAGTCCTCATCACTTTTGTACGGCACCAAGCACTCTAGCTCAGCCTAACTAAGCTCTGGGCCTTTATGTGATCCAATTTTATCCTTTGAATTCATCTCACATCTGTCCCATTTCATTGCCACAGCCCTGTCTTGGCCAACCCCACTCACAGTCTGGCCCAGCGAAGACCATCCTAAAGTCTCATAGTGAAGCCACTAGGCAGTTGTTTTGGTGGTTGTTTTGGTTGCATGGAATCGGCTTAACCGTGGAGAGGCCAGGCTACCACAAACTGATGGACTTTGACAAGCGAGGAGTTGGGGGAGGAGGGGGCGGTGGAGGAGGCGGCGGAGGGAAGGTGGAAACAGAGGAGGGGAAGAGGATGTCTGTGAAGACAGGGAGTCGATCAGGGCACGGTGGCCGAGGTGCTGGCTCCAACTCTGGAGTTCTGATGGTCGGCCCAAACTTCCGGGTAGGAAAGAAGATTGGCTGTGGGAACTTTGGAGAGCTTCGACTTGGAAAGAACCTATACACCAATGAATATGTGGCTATCAAACTGGTAAAAATCTTTTCTCTGTATATTGTAGAGCAGCACTTATTATTGATATGATGGTTACTAATCCATATTTCATAATATAATAACTGAATTGAACTTAAAAGTGACATCTAATTAGATATTATATATCATTATTTAGATATTTGCTCTTGACTACCCTGAATATAGCAGTGTTGTCACAAGAAAAGCTTACTATTACTAATTTTACTGCCTCCATTATGTGATTAAACATTTTGAATCCTCATTTGTAGGAACCCATCAAGTCCAGGGCGCCACAGCTGCACCTAGAATATCGCTTCTACAAACAGCTGGGAAGTTCAGGTGAGAACCACAGTCTCTTCTGTTTCCTTTTCTACTGTGAGAGTGAATCATGTTATAATTAACCAAACATTAGCATACTGCATACAAGAATGAAAGCAACAATACAAACGTATCCAAGTGATCTCTTGTGCATCTTAATGCACTTTTAACATAAATAAAGTGTTTTTGTAAAAATCTAAAAAATATGTATTTCCATCTCTCTATCTGTCCATCCAGAGGGTGTACCCCAGGTGTTTTACTTTGGACCATGTGGTAAATATAATGCTATGGTTCTGGAGCTACTGGGACCCAGCTTAGAGGACTTGTTTGACCTCTGTGATAGGACCTTCTCTCTGAAGACTGTACTCATGATAGCCATACAACTGGTAAGGCACATGCGCACACACACACATTGACTTCCGTTTTTTACCTGCAGACTTAGCCTAACCTTAACTATAGTTACTACTTGCCTAAACCTAACCTTAACCTAAAGTAAACCTTAAGCTTAAAACGTGTCTTATAAATGTTGTCCCCATAAGAAAGACAAGTCCCCATACTGTGCCTCTGTAAGCAGATTTAGCTCCCCACAACATGAGCAATACCCGGACCACACATACTCAAGAAAAGCTGTTTTCCCCCAAATTTCATTGGATTTACCTAGATTCGATGTTTAAAGGAACCAATTTTTGCATTGTTTTTACTGTACTCTGTCCTGTCCTTTAGATAACACGTATGGAGTTTGTCCACACCAGAAGCCTGATCTATCGAGATGTGAAGCCCGAGAACTTCCTGGTGGGCCGACCTGGCTCCAAACGGCAGCACACCATCCACATCATTGACTTTGGCCTGGCTAAAGAATACATAGACCCAGAGACCAAAAAACACATCCCATACAGAGAACACAAGAGCCTCACTGGAACTGCCAGATACATGAGCATCAATACACATCTGGGGAAAGGTGAGCTGCTCACTCAGGTCACATATGCATATACAGTATGTACCAACTAAACCAAAGATATTTAAGGTCTAGTAAGAGCTGGTTGAAACGTGTGTCTAAGAAGTGTCTCAGGAATATCATGAGACATTTAAACTAGAAATAAAAAGAAGTGAAATAGTATGCGGAATGGCTATATTATTTACATAGCACATTTCATTCAAAGAAACCCAATGTGCTTCACATTATGAGAATACATTAAAACAAAATACAGATATGTACAGAAACAGATGTAAGGGTGGATCCTAAAATAAAACATACAAGAATATATCAAATTAATAAAAACTCAAACAGGCTTAATTGATATGCCATTGATATTTAGTTGGTGGATGTGGCTGAGGGGTAGAGCGGTCCTCCTTCAACCAGAAGGTTGGCAGTTTGATCCCAGTCTTCCCGATCTGCTGAACCCTGAATTGCCCCTCATATAAAAAAAAATGCTTCGAATAGATGCACTGTATGAATGTGTGGGTGAATGGCAAACTGTACTGTAAAGCGCTTTGAGTGGTCATCAAGACTAGAAAAGCCCTTTATAAATACAGACCATTTACCATTTACCATAATACACAATTACACAGCAGCTGAACAGGAAACATGCATCACAAATGGAGAGACTAGATACAGAAAATCAGGGAAAGGCCAGAGAGAACAGAACTTTTTTTTGTTTGCTTTTGAAAGTTGACATTGTTGAGGCAGATCTCAGGTCAGCAGGCAGCTTGTTCCAGAGAACAGGGCCATAGTAACTGCATGCGCCTCTTGTTCGCAACTCTTGCTTTCTGCAATAAGTAACCATCATCTGGTTCCAGACATCTGCACTGCTGCCCACATTTTTAGGTGTGATGATGTTCTCATTAATGCTGTTTCTATCATGCCATTCAGAACTTTGTAGGCAGCATTCACAACTGCCCTGTTCTTTGAGGCATGTAATCAAAAAATAATGTGCACCAACAGCATTGTAAATCGCTTGGCATCTTCGACTGTGTCTTCTATGTTTACGTCACCGCTTTTTCACCAGGAGATATTTAATTTCTTTTTGCTTTATTCATTTTTGTGTCGTTCGTGTGTTAGAAGCATCATCAACCCCCCCACTCGCTTGCGATGAATCCAGCAGATGATCCCCTTCTGTGTTCACACATCAAATTCTCCTGAATTTCTACCGACTTTAGACTTTTAGTTCTGTGCATGTCTGAAAGAAGCTTTAGTAGATCCACACTGCATTTCGGCCATGATTTCAGTTGTTTGTCTCATGTGATACTAACAGAGCCGATACACTTGTTTTGATAAATCCAGATGTGTACACAGGCTTACAAAGTTTACCATGACATCTCCACAGCTGCTGTTTGACTGCAAACAAATTCAATAAAATCAGATCACTTCTGAACAGGACAGTGTGTAATCAGTGCATTGAAGAAGTTCCTGTAATATCTCAGTTGCCAATCAGATGCCAAAAGTATTGAAGTAAAGGTTGTCTGCATTTTACCTTTTTTTAAATATCACCATACTTGTGGTTAAGTATCACAAATGCATACGACTATAATGAATATAACGGGCCCCTTACTCGCAGCAGTAGTATTGTAAGCACCAGAATGGGTGTACAAGAGTGTGTCAGAGGTGATGCACTTTACACTTCTAATAGAGTCCAACCAGTGAAGCCTTTGGTTGTTCTTTGTGTTTTTTCAGAGCAAAGCAGGCGAGATGATCTGGAGGCTCTAGGCCATATGTTCATGTACTTCCTGCGAGGCAGTTTACCTTGGCAGGGACTCAAGGTGAGGAGATAGATGACCACATAGTGTGTTCACTGTATGGCTGCACGATATATTGAAAATTTATCGTCATTGCGATATCAACATGCACGGCTTGAACTGCGATAAATGGTGTTCCATGCGCCATTGCATTCACACCCTGCATGTCAATATAGTATTTGGCCAATGATAGAGACACAGAGAGGAGCAGTAAATTACTGACAAAGCCTGTAATAACTGAAAAAAATAACTTTCACGGTACACACATGTATGTTAGTGGACATAGTGGAGCACTGCCCCGTACCTGAAGGCGCTGTGGCTGGACTGTGCGCCTTCTCCCTCAGGCCGTGGAGCTGTCCGTGGTCCCTGCGTCCGTAGCCAGGGACTGTTTATGTTTATTTATCGCAAGTCATATCTACATCGCAATATTCAACACGATTATTGCATATCGCATGTTTTCCTAATATCGTGCAGCCCTAGTTCACTGGTTCAATCATCTGTGACTTTCATGTGCGGACCTTTCTTTACTTTTCTTTGAATAAACTCATCCCTGTCTCTCTCCTCATTAGGCTGACACTCTGAAAGAACGTTATCAGAAGATAGGAGACACGAAGAGAGATACACCAATAGAGATCCTTTGTGAGAACTTCCCAGGTTTGTATACATGCATTTTTACAAAAAAGCTCTTTCTGTGCAGCTGTGGTATATAGGCTACAGCTTTCTGAGGCTAGCATATGTTGATCAAATTTTTGTCTGTGTGTATGGATTGGGGTTTGGGTGCTTGTGTCTGCCTGTGTATGTGTGAATTGTGTTTGTGTCCCTGTGTTTATGTAACAGAAGAGTTGGCCACCTACCTGCGGTACGTGCGTCGGCTGGACTTCTTCGAGAAACCGGACTACGACTATCTGAGGAAACTCTTCACAGACCTCTTTGACAGAAATGGATACATCTTTGACTACCAGTATGACTGGACTGGAAAGCCACTGGTTAGTGCGGACTGGGTCTTTTGTACAGCACACACACAGCGAGCTGTTTGGGCTGAACCTACAGATGAGTTTGAGGCAGGATCCACATCTCTGTGGCGACCATTTGTGATCAGACCTCACTTTCTTGCTCTATTTGCAAATAAACATAAACATAATTTCTGTTACAGACCAAATTATGTTGATTTAAGTCAATGTGACGGTACAGCTGTGCCCATTGTTACCATGGCCACAGCAGTGTTTACAGCTAATAAGGAGGCCTATGGGTAAGGGATGTGACATTTTTGACACATGCTCTAAGTGGTTGATAAATCACAAAATTTAGGTTTTTGGGGAGTTCAAATGGAGCATTTTAGACAAAGGGTGAAAAGAGGCACTGCAGCAGTGAAGGCTATTAGACAAATAATAAAATTTTTACCTGTTCTAATGATCAGTTTAAAACTTGTGGATGTCAGTAAAAACTAGAGCTTCAACGATTCTCGACCTAAAACCGAAACCACAATCCAGACATCCACGGTTTTGGTCTGTGAAATGCAATACGGGACCGCGACACGTCTCCCTGTACAACCCTACACAGAAGTGTTGCTTCAGAGCAATGAGCGTGGAGGTCAGAGAGGATAGTAGGATTTTACCTTTAAAAAAGTATGTTGTAAAGTCTGCATGTTGTCGTTGCTCTGGAGTAGACGCCTCGTCTCAGGAGGAAATCAGGTGCCAGAGTCAGGAGGACTGTTTATTCCTTATGGAGTTTCCCTGGAACTCCCAGCCAGCTTATGCCTGACTGGCTGATCTACTTGAGTGCCCTGTACATAATGTATATAGGAATGCTGTTGTTATTTATGTAACAAGGACGTTTCTCTTTCTGTTTACTTTCCTGAGCTGTTGGTTTATGAAGATCTGCAGTAAAACCCGGAATGGATTGTTTTTGTTGGATTGTTTTTCGTTGTTTGAACTGGATTGAGCTGAGCTGTGAGGGAGACTGAAACTGACTTTATATATATATATACGGATTGAACTCTGGAAGTTGAGATTGCTGGAGAAACACACACCCTTACCTTGTTCCTGTTCTTTGGTTATTTTGTTTAGGTAGGTTCATGCAAAGTCAAGTCCAACATTTTCCCCCTCCAAAAAAGGTGGAAAAAATGAAGTATGAGCCGAACCGTGGCTCAAAAACCAAGGTCCGAACCGAACCGTGGTTTCGGTGTATTGTTACTGCCCTAGTAAAAAATCAGTGTTCATCTCTGATACTCAGTGAGGAAACATTTAAAATACCAAGAATTTGACACGTTTATTACTGGTATGGGAAGCCGGTTCAGTGAGTGGGACAATGTATTCAGAGCATCCGTCAAGTTCTCTCTAAATAGATTGACTCAGTGGTAATAAGTTGAACAGTGCACAATGCTGCACAAGTTACTGTCACATGATGCTTTCAAGTGTCTACATTTGTTGTAAATATCTTTTTTAATAACACAAGACTTAATTGTACAGGACTTCTAGTATAAAGTATAAATGTGTTATCAATAACATAAATTATAGGTTATCAAGGCCACATAAGAAATGTATATTTCCTTTCTCTGATCCCATGTTGATCTCACTTCCTGTATGTTTAGCCCACTCCTATTGGTCCAGTGGCCAGTGAGACTCCACTTCAGACGAGCAACCGAGAGAAGGCACCACAGACCAAAAACCAGGTACACAAACTCGTTCTGGACAAACATGCAAGATAATCATGTCAGCTTAGGTAGGTAGGGTCTGAATATTTGGAACAGACTGAGTTAATTGTCAAACACACACAGAGCTGGCCACATGAGGCTGTCCTGCCTTGCACTGCGGCTCCCTCAGCTTTAGTCATTTCTTGTTTGCTTCATCTGAGAGTAGAGAAAGGCAGCCTTTTTACAGGGATAGCTTGCTTGGTTTCTGTCAGTCAAAACTGAAAATAGCAGCATGGTCACAAGCATACTGAAGCAATCCAAACTAAGGCCAAATGTTAAAAACACTTGAATTCTAAAAGTAGTAGAAACCCTCATTGTTGGGGTTAGGGATTTCATTACCTCAATGCCACTATTACCTGTCAAGCTATAGTATAACCTGTGTAAAATATTTGTACTGTTTTACCAAATTGACTATCAGTGGATGGAAGATGTTTTGAGACCCTTATCAAAATATAGATTAGCTTGTGTACTCAGTACATTCTCCGTGATCTCCTGTAGGCCCAATGTTTTTGTTTGTGCCTCTCCACGGAGGATGTCAGTAGTACTTGCACTGGATCCAGGACAATGATGTACTGGGTCTATAGCCACCTCTGGGCAGGGGGAGTTATACCGCAATACCGAAAGATGTGCATCACAGCTCAGATCGTGAAACCTGAGGTCAAACCTGTTACAGTCTTAATGTGTTCTGTGGTGTAAATTGTAAACAAGAAAATTTTGTTTCCCGACTTCTCTGTTGCTTTTGACACAATGTCTCCTTTTAGATGACATATTGTAAGTATTCCCATCAATCAACAACAAAATGTTGGGAAGAATGGATGAGTGTAGGTAAAATGTCTAGCTAATTAAACATATACTACTACAAATATGCAGCAAACACACCAAGGCCCTTTATTAAACTTTGTAAACAAATTTGATGAAAATCCCACTACTGAGAATTGCAGGCATTAGTGTTGATTAGCTTTGGAGGAAGTATTTACATCCTTTACTGCTGTATTGAAGTATTCTGTTACACAACAAGTCCCTGAACTTCTAGAGTCCACCGGACACCCACCACTGCAACACTGACACTGTCAAATAACATGAGAGGAGATAAAAATGGGGATAACACAAATCATTGTGCTCTCTTTAGACCTTAATCCAACAAAACGTGTATTAGGGAAGCGAGGTAGAGGGAACAGAAACTCTGAAAATGGATAATCTCCTGCCCCCTTTGGCATGGGGCCACCACGTGTGCGCTGTCACTGCACTGCACACTGAAGTGCTCACCCTCCTTTTGCTCCTCCACCCAAAAACTGACTATAAACTCACTGTTTCTGTTTTCTTTTTCCTTTTTACCTCATTCTGTTCTCTCCTTGCGGTTCTGCTCCTTACCCCACCACTCCTCTTCTCCACCTGCTTATCTTTTAACTTCTCCCTTGGGTTTCTGCTTTCCTTTTTCTCTATTTCCTTCTGCTATTCCACCCTATCTCGTCAACTTTCCAATATAAATTTCTTCCATTTCACCTGTCCTCTCACCTTTTCCCTCCACCTCCTATCCCTTGTCGTTTCTCCTGCAATTGGCTTCCCATCTCCTCTAGTCTCCAGAGGGGAAAGGCAGTGAGTCCCAGCCCACTCCAGTGACCAATCGAGAGCTGCTGGGCTCCCATCTCACTGCTGATAGGCTGGGCGGGTCTGTCCAGGTACTGAGAGGAAGGGTTAGCTCTGCTGGCTTCCTGTCTGTCTGCCTACCTGTCTATGCGTCTGCCTGCATGACCCTCTCTGTCTCTGCAGCAGGGCTGACCTCTGTTTCTTCACAACCTCAGCTGTTCACTAACTTGGGAATATTTTATAGAAATTCCAAATTTCGTTGCCCTTGTGTGGACTTGATGGATATCTTTAAAAATTTGTCCCAATTAGGCTACGTCCATACTAACATGTTTTAGTTTTGAAAACATGGCATCCACACTGCTGGCCCCATTTTAGTATGAAAACTCACGGACACAAACGGAGACTTTTGGAAACAATGACTCACCCATTCTCTTCCTGATCAGTCATGACTTACCTACCAGTGGTAAATGCAAAGCATTAATAACACTGTCTGTAACAGTTTCACCTTGTCTCTGGTCCAAGAAAAGAAATCCCTGCTCTTATTTTTCACCATTGCTGTTTTTTTTTATAGTATTTTCTGTAACTAAGCAACCAACTGCAGCGTAGACAATCTGCTTCCTGTTTACAACGGCACACGCATGATCAGTGTATGTGACGGGAAATGCGATATGTGTTTTTAGGTGTGTCAGCCCAGATGGAGATTGTTTTAAAAGGAAAACGTATTAGTGTGGATGTAGCCTTAGATGTCGTTTGAACACTCTATGCTCATTCTTCATTTCATGTCTCACCTTCAGGTAATGAGCTCAACCAATGGGGAGCTAAATACAGATGACCCCACTGCAGGACACTCAAACGCACCAATCACAGCCAATGCAGAGGTGGAAGTGGCTGATGATACCAAGTAAGGACACACACACACACACACACTGAAAAGCACTGCTTCATCAGATTTGTATTTGATTTCCTAAGCAGTAGGGCTGTAACAATCCTGAAACAGAGACCAAAAAACATGATACAAATGTCCACAATCTTTTGTCTGTTGAGATTCTCAGTCATCCAGGTTATGGTATATCCAAGTGCTAAAAACAGGTCAACTGGACTTGGTTGAGTTGAGTTGACTTCAGTTCTACCTGACTGCTGCAAGGCCCAGGTATTTAACTTGTAGGGTAGTTAGGAATCAATGAGGTTACCTGAGAGGTAACTCTGGTGGGTCCAGCCTATATCCTACTATATCACTATATCCGTGATCTCTATAAGGGGGTGGGGGGGAGTAAACCCACAACTGGCCTAGCCAGTGGAAACAAATCAGGTGAAGCTTGAAATATCTCTTTCTATATCTTATCTCTCTGGGTGATAAGTTCTTGGTGGCACTCTGTCCGAATCTGCCCCAGTGTGTAGACGTCTGTGGTGTGTAGCTGTGAGATTCAGTGTAGCTTCCAGTCTTATTGGAAGTGTGGCACACAGGTCGGTGAGCTCCTGGCTGTGGAAGGATGGATCCATGTCATATGTCCCGCTTCAATCAGCTGTAAACACAATCAGCACAGTTCAATGACAAAATACACCTACAAATGTAACTGAAAAATGATTCCCTCTCTGTCAAATCCGGGCTGAACATTTCAATGCTGCTGCAAGAGCTGCAAGGATGTACTGGAAGTTCCTTCATACTGTCTCATAGTACGTCTTACATGCAGCTGGAAAACGACATGAGTAACATGAGTATATTATTAATAAATGAAAATAGCCTCGCTAATTCACCCTAAGAAGATCCACATTAAAAAACATAATTACTACAAAGTTACTTACAGACAATGGCGTCATTTCCCACACTGCAAATCCGGACTTGCAGCGAGAGTCTCGGCCAAATGTGCAGTGACTGCCTCGTTGTGAGGGGATCTCAGAATGTGAAAAGAAAATGATGAAATAGATCAGATAAAGTAAATGTAGATAACGCATTTTATATAGCACGTGTCTCTTTTTTAATCTTACCCTTGTTCGTGGCGCCCGCCATTTGCCTCAGAGGTGTGAAGACGACGGACAGTTTCCTTTAAAATATAACGGTACAAAAAAGTCAACCTAACAACAAATTCTTAAGTTTAATCAATTTGTAAATATTTAAACGTACACTAGTTCTGCTCAAGCACTCATTGCTCTCTTCTTCTTTTACCAGCTTTCTTGCTAATCCCACAGTTCTTAACACGCTATTCAGACATGCCTTTTACTTAGCTTAGCAGTTAGCAATGGCTTCTCTCTATAGTTTAGCTCTTACCGCAATTTTGGGATTGTGGGCCCGTCTTTTCCGCTTCTAATCCTCCACACCTCCACGCAGTCGTCCTCTCCTCCAGGGAAAACAGTGTGGTGTTCACTTCAGCCAGTTTTTTACACCGAAAACAGAGTCATTCATTGACCCACTCTAAACAACAGCCTTGAGTTTCTTGTTTGCGGGAGACAGACGCTTCATTCACGAGGCTGTGATTGGACGTTATGACGTTGATGACTGACGTGGCATCTTCAGGATTGGACGTATTCACGTGCTGAGTGTGATGTTTTTAGAGTAAACCTTTTAATTTTTGAAGCAACGGTTACAGAAGTTTTTAAATTGTACTTTACATTTATATAGGTAGAGTATGTGACTATTGACCAGTTTATTCTTTCTGGTGTTAAGTTAATGTACTTACATGATTCTTGCTGTTCTGAGTTTGCACCCTCATAGTTGAATGCACTTATTGTAAGTTGCTTTGGATAAAAGCCTTGGCTTAATGAAATGTAAAATGGTGTTTTTCATTTGAACATTTTTAATGAAATACTGGGAAAGTTTAATAAAAGTTTTGTAGTTTTGTAGTTTTTCCTTACTCTTGTTGAGGGTTAAGGGCAGAGGATGTCACGCCTTGTTAAAGCCCTATGAGACAAATTGTGAATATGGGCTATACAAATAAAATTTGATTGTTTCATTGAATAACAACAATAGGAGAATTAAAGTCCAAATTATGAGGCAATTTCAGCAGAGTCAACAGCTTAGTATGCCATGGACATGTGAATATGGAGTTTTTTCCTGAAATTTGGGAGGACAAATGTTTGGGACTTTGTCACGCAATGATACAGCTGATATGCTTTATGTGAAGCACAGTGTTTTGGTGTCAGCAGAAAGACTTCTCTTAGAAAACTGTACAGTGGTGCCACTGTCTCCATTCCAACAGATCTTGACAGACATGTAATGTTAACAATGTATCATCAGATGTACCCTGAAAAGGGTATCACTGATTACACTCATTATAGAATACTTACTTATATAAGGCAAATCTATTCAAGCTACAATTTATGATTCTATAATTATACTAAGCCTGATGTATTTATACGAGAGATTTTCTTAAAGGGAGTTAGTCCCTTTTAGAAAAAGGTGTAGCTCTGCATCACTGAGTCAAACTATCCTGATTTGCATTTGTAAAGATCACAGTTTTGTCATTTACATGTGAAAGCCTCCCCTAGACCTAAGAATTGGGGGGTCAACTGCCAAGCTTCTCAGGCTTGTAAAACTGCCAGAAACTGGAGCTACACGTAAATTGGCAGTTTCTGGCAGTTTTCTGTTCTGCCTGCAGATTCCTGTGAACAGTCGTGAACCTGAACTTCCACAGAAGTTTACAGTGCCCTTTACTGACGAAAATCCCACTTTTCATGCATTGCAATGCACTTGCATATTGCTCATTTAGACCATGTTAAAATAGTAATTGTGACAATGCTAAAGATAAAGAGCAGGTTTATGAAATCAATCCGCACCAAGAGTACTCAGAAGTTATTAGGGCCTGTTCAATACTTGAAGGGATTACTTTATGTCCGACATTTGGTGCACACTCAGTTCACCTACCACAAACAACATGAGACTAGACATGAAGAGACTGATTATCATTTTGTTTGTGAAGAGTTGAACACAAACACACACACACTCTTGCAGTCAGGAGAGAATCCCCCCCACCCCCCCGCAGATTATGACACAACAGTGTTCTTTCGAACTTTATGGTTGCAGAAGAATCGATGGCCCGCTTATCCAGAAACATAAATAGTGGTTCAGAAGGTAATTATAAAGATCAGCTCTATGTGGGATTTGTTTAGAAAAGAGCAGCTGAGCAGAATCGCTTGTTGACCTTTGACGACAAATGCAGTGGTGCTGCCAAGGAGCGGCTACCCTGATAGAGTAAAGGCTATAATGTTATGTTTTTAAAAGTAATAATTCTGAGTTTTCCCCGAGATCTCAAGGCATAGGTGCAGCACACAAGAATAAACTGACCTATTGTGAAATCAATGTGGAGAGCATCAAAATAACTGAATCACGATAGTGGTCAAAGGTCAAGTTCACGGTAGCCTCACAATACATGATATTTGGCTCTTGAACATGATATCTCAAGTCTGCATTCAGGGAATTCATTTTGATCAGTTGTCACTTGGACTCAAAGATAATCTGATTAGATTTCTGTGGTTAAAAGTCACGTTGAAAAAATGTATATAGACAAACTGGACTAGTTGACAGAGGCATAGAACCGCATGGTTGTTTTAAACTTAGTACTTAATCCATCAATATTAGAAGACACCAATAAATCCCAGAAAACTTGGTTTCTGATGTCACTGCATGAAATATTTGAGGCTTAATGTGTACAAGTCTAAGTTGGTAAAAAATAAAATAATCTTCTGTGCGTTGCAGGTGCTGCTGTTTCTTCAAGAGGAGGAAGAGGAAAGCTCTCCAGAGACACAAATGAAAACAAGAGAGGAGAGAGAAACACCTGCTCTCTTTTTCACTATTTCTTTCTCTTCCTCTCGTTCTGTCATCCTCTTCATATAACCTTCTCTCTCTCTCTCTCCCCCCTGTCACTCCCCTTCTACGCCTCCTCCTCTGCTAATGGGGGTCCTATAGTCTGCCGTGAGTCATCATAGACTGGCTGGATCAGCAGGCAGCAGAAGATTCTAAGCTGACCTCCTGGTATCTGCTAATCTAAACTGACCAGACACAGTAACATGACTATGCTGTTCCACCCGGGACTTTAAATGTGGACTAAACTGAACCAGAGGTGGACTCTTCTTGTATTTATGGTCACAAACTGAACTAAAACTGGATCAACACATACTGCTGTGACCACAAATGAACAGTTGACAGACTTTGAAAGGCATGGCAATTGGCTGACAGTGAGGATTCAGCTTGTTTCCTTGGAGACTGGCTGACTAGTTTTTTGTTTTTGTTTTTTCTTCCTTGCTGACTGGTTCAGAGGAGAGAGACGTGTATTTCTGAGGAGATACAGACGAGAAGACAACAAAAGGATGTGATGCAAGTAGACTGTCAGACCACACACACACAAACAAAACACATGCACACACGTAGAAATACACTGCACACTGTATTGAGCTCATCGTGAAGAGACTCCATAGACAAAAGGTTGCAGCTCTCGCACATTGTCGATAAAAATGTTATTCCCTGGGGTAAAAGGAAGTACACAGTGTTAAATTTCCTGCAACAGATTGGGCTCAGTGTACTTGACAGATGCATTCACCCCTCAGAGGAAAACCTCACACCAACCAGAGTCAAAAGTTTAAAAGAGATGTTTATGTAAAAACTATGCTTTTTTCTGTTTTAATTTGTAACTAAAAAGTCTGTCTGCAATTTGAATCCTGTGTTTTTTCTGTCATTTTGAGTTGTTCAGAAAGTTTGTTTAGTAGCTTTTAGTGTGTTCCTCAAAATGTAATTTTTTATTGACTTGTATTTTAAATTTTCTGATGTTAATTTTTTCCTCTTTGGGTTTGAGGATGGAAAGTCAGATAACTACATTAAAAAACAACCAAACAAAATAAAAACTGATCATTATTTAAAGGAATCATTAACAATATCTTGTGTTTTAGGAGAGAGATTTTTTTGCCCATATAGGTGTGTGTGTGTATATATATATTGTATCTGCAGTGATAGCAAGGTGAATACATACATGTGTATTCACCTTGCTATCACTGCAGATACAGTATGGTCATACAGGCAGATCAGGACTTTGGTCTGGAAACAGCATTATTCTTAAGCATTAACATTTTCACTAAATGTGTAAATGTCTTGAGATTACAGAAAAGGACCAATCCAACAAAATATAGCGCGGACCATCTTTATGAGAAGGTGCAGTCATAAAGAAAACTACATTTTATGATGGACAAAACATTATCCTCATCAGTCATAGCCTGATTTCAAACCTGTAAATTACCACCCACAACTCCATTTTGACCAATTCGGTATTTCATGATTGATTAATCTGTGGATTATTTTCTCAGTTAATCGATTTGTCGTGTCGGAGCCCAGTGTATTGTCTTCAAATGTCTTGTTTTGCCTGATCTGTCGGAAGCCAAAAATATTCAGTCTGAAATGAGATAACACGGCTAAACATAAAATCCTCTGACTAGAGAAGCAGGATAAAGAACTATTCTAAATGGCAGTTGATTTATCTCGAGATTAATTAATCAATTAGAAGAAACAGTGTATTTTTCTAGTGGTATACTCTATGGAAGAGGGTTGGAGATTAGATTAGAAATATAGATTTTTTTTTTCTCTTAGGATTCTGACAATAATAGAATAGTTCACCCAAAAATGATAATTCACTCATTATCTACTCACCCCATGCTGATAGAGAGGTGGGTGAAGTGTTTGTCCACAAAACACTGCTGGAGTTTCAGGAGTAAACAGTGTAGCAGCCAGGTCGCAGCCGAATCCAATACAACTGAAGATATTAGGGGCTTACCTTCAGATGTAAAAAAGCGACAGAAAAAAAACATAACATGCCTCCATACTGCTCCTGTGGTGTCATCCAAGTCTCCACTAGCCCCGACATTCATATTCAACTCGAAGCAAGGTCATTTAAACCGTGTTTTAAAGCATTAATGTCCACTAACTTAGCCACTTCTGGTGGACTTTTAGGCGTAAAACATGGTGTAAATTACCTCGTTTCGAATCAAATATGAATGTCGGGGCTAGTGGAGACTTGGATGACACCACAGGAGCAGTACGGAGGCATGTTATGTTTTTTTTTCTGTTGTCTTTTTACATCTGAAGGTAAGCCCCTAATATCTTCAGTTGTATTGGATTCGGCTGCTACCTGGCTGCTACACTGTTTACTCCTGAAACTCCAGCAGTGTTTTGTGGACAAACACTTCACCCACCTCTCTATCAGCATAGGGTGAGTAGACAATGAGTGAATTATCATTTTTTGGGTGAACTATTCCTTTACTGATGATACATGGCCCTAATCCCCTTGCATAGTATTTGAGAGTGTCGTCTAACTACAGTTAATATTGGGACTCGTTGACACATTGGGTGGCCTGCTTACACATGTCTGCAAATAACTACACTTCCTCCCAGCATTACTCATATGACCAAGTGCCTGAGAGTGAGGAAGTTCACTTCTGGAACACACAGTGTTATCCTGCTTTATAAGCTGAATTCTGCTCTGATATATTTAATAATAATATTATTGTGTGACAGAAAGTTAACATGACATTTGTTTTTCGATCCTCTCGACTAGAAGCTTTTAATTTGTCATATATTTGTTTTATTGCGAAACAGAATTTAGTTTGACGTGTCGCCCATCTCTCTCTCACACACACGATCTTTGGCTGGTCATGTGAGGAAGTGGAGCCGGTGAGCCTTCCGCTATTGGCTGATAGGAGCAACAAGAGTTGTCATTGGTCCGTGTCTCTGACTTATGCTTACATCAGCACAGAGGTGCCCATGGTTATTGTTTACGTGTGTTAATCTCAGATGTACTTTACTTGTTTTAAAAGTGGATTATTTTCCTATCGCCCGCTGATTGTGTGTTATGATCGTACTGTGGGGGCGGTGTGAACCACTCTGTGTCCCCGCGGCTCTCAGTGACTTTGACTCTGCTTTCTGTCATCACCTGATGGCCACAGGACAATTACAGTGATACTGAGGTGGAGGGGACATGTCTCTGTCCCCCCAGACACAAACCACGATACGTCCTCTTAGCGCTGTGAAGAAGGGGAAGTGAAACCAGGTTCTTCGCTATCCAGCTCTCTCCACCTCCTCTGTAAGAGCAAACTAGCACACAGCTCTGTTTTAGCAAATGAAGAGTGTCCTGTGGTCTGACGATGCCGGACACGGAGAGGCCCCTGTCTGCTGCCGGAAAGCTCAGCTATGCGCTGGGACACGTCCTGAACGACCTGTGTGCGTCTATGTGGTTCACTTACCTGCTGGTCTTCTACCACTCGGTGCTGGGCTTCAGGAACACTAACGCGGGTCAGTTTCCGGCATCTGTGATGCAGCGCCGCTTCTAATGGTTTTGTATTGATATCGAGACACCAGCAGAGGGGAGCTCATACACCCCCTGGTGCTCTGTGTCAACGAGACTGACGTGAATGTGTCTGTGCTGTAGGTGTGTTGCTGCTGGTGGGCCAGGTGGCTGATGCTCTCTCTACACCTCTCATCGGCTACGAGTCTGACAGAAACCCCGGCTGTGGAAACTACGGCAGGAGGAAGACATGGCACTTAGTGGGTAAGTCAGTCAGACAGATGCAGAAGATGTAAGGATGGAGGAACAGACAGAGACAGACACTGAGTAGGCCGTCAACGGGCAAGCAGGGCTCCAGACTGCGACCAAATATTTTGGAGGCAGCGAGAGTAAACTTTTTTGTTAAAATCATCATTGCTCTCACGTGAAATACCAGGAGCAAGTGAACCATTTTGTGTGTGTGCTCTTCTTCAGACTGAGGGCGGGGTGGAGTCTACACACCCACACACACACACAGGCCCCAGGGCCCCGCCCCCACTCACTCATACACAATGATCAGAGCAGAAGCAGCTGTCGGTTTGTACCGAGCTGGAGTTTCTGTGTCCTCCTGACCTGCTCTCACTTTAACTAATAAACACTAACACTCAACACTAGTTATTAGGACCTGATCAGTACTTCGAGTTAACTTAGTGTTTGTTTGATTCGTTCCAGTACATCACCCCAGACTCGGTGTTAAAGTGACCGGAGCGACACTGATTCATGATCCGACACCATCGATTAATAACTAAATATATGATCATAAGTTTGTCATCTCAATCATAACCATCCCATCCTGTTTACTGAGCTGGTTACATAAACCAAGAGCGAAATGTTTAATATTTATTCAAGAGCAATCTTTGTTAACAGAGCCAGAGTCCATTTTATTTATTGTTTTGGTTGTGTGTGTGGTTTATTTTATTTATGGTTTATTTATTGAGGATATTATCATTTTTTAAATTCTAACTCAAATGTCAGACTGAATATTCTTAAGATTGAAAGTTCATTACTCTTTGAAAAGGGTGTACCTGCAGGATTTTTCTCTAATATTATTCTTTTTTTGAGGTATGAAATTTCAAAATGGTGACAATAATATTATTCATTACAATAATTTCTGGAACAATATATCATCCAACAAAATTTGTTATCATGACAGGCCTACCTTAATATTTTCAGTAATGCATCAAGTTAGAGGTTTGCTTTCACATTTTAAATCTTAAGTTCTCTGAGAATTTCTTTCATATCCAAGCAAAATTGGTATTGCAGACTGACATATCCCTAACTAAATCGATATTCAATCGAAACCTTGTGAATCTGAATCAAATCTATTTGGGAAATTAGTGGCGATAACCAGCCCTAATGAGCATGTACTTAAAGTAACAAAAATAAAAGTGAAGAATAGCAAATTTCAGAATAATATATGACAGGATTCTCAGCACAGAAGGGGATTACATTTGATGTCAGAGGGGGATGTGCTCTAAAGGGAGGGGAAGGAGAGGCCTTCTGTAAGAATCAAGTTCCGTTTACTTGTTTTGTTGTGGTTGTTATTTAGTAAATTTTCTATTTATTACCAAAATATTCATCAGTAAAACAGTTAAGATGGGAAACAAGATGAATGTGTTGCGCTGCATGTCGTTGTAAGTCGTGCGCCAACATTTTGTGCTGGTGCCCCTAAAACCCGTGCTACAAGTGGAAAAAGTTAGTCTGGAGCCCTGACATAATAATTTCTGTAGGTTGTCTATTTATGAGGAAAAATGTGAATAAGTGCATTGCAGGTCGATTTAAGGTGTGCCCCTAAATTTTCTGCTTGCACTTGTAAAATTTTAAGTAAGGGGCTACAGTGCTCCTAGTTAAAAAAAGTTAGTCTGGATCCCTGGCAAGGCATTTTTATTAAGAAAGCCCCTTTCATACACAGACATATATTCAAGGTGCTATACAGGGGCATTCAAAAACAGCACAGAGACAAATTTAAAAGATAAAGTATTTAAATGTGAAATTGGGTATCACCAAAAGTGTTTTCTGTTTATTTGTATTGCTATATAAAATGACATGTACGGGTTGTTTTTGTCGGTCAGCTGTTGTGCAGATGCTGCAAATCGGGGTATTGATGTTACAAGAGTCTGCTGTTTGGACTTTGCTCTCATGCTAAACGCTTCCATATTTTATTGAGTAGGTCACATGATGCTCTTCACGACTGTGTAAGTACAGCTAATAGAAGTTTATACAATGTGGTCCAGAGGTGATCCTTCCTTTAGTTGTTAAATGACTCCAGTGGTTAAAGTAGCCCAGCGACAAAAATACAGGCTCACAGGGAGAGCTAGATCGTTAAAAGTCTACAAAGTCCATATGTTGTTAGTTTTTATATACCTGTTAGTTTTACAGTGGCCAGACAGTGCTCTGTAGTATGGCTAAGTCTGTGAGCTGAGACAACTACAAAAAAGACAGAGAAGCATCCTAGTAGATCTCAGAATGTATCAGTGATATATATCAT
The DNA here is from genome assembly GCF_022539355.2 of Hippoglossus stenolepis. Taxonomy (NCBI): domain Eukaryota; kingdom Metazoa; phylum Chordata; class Actinopteri; order Pleuronectiformes; family Pleuronectidae; genus Hippoglossus; species Hippoglossus stenolepis. The sequence continues at coordinate 438,093 of NC_061493.1, forward strand.
CTGTAGATTAGATACATTTGTGTTGTACCTAGGCCATAAAACCATAAATATATACCGTTGATTGTAAATCTAACTGCTAAACTAATTCCAGTGGTCTAGGTCTATTCACCATAACAAAATGAACACAATACAGCTCTACTACATCTTCAGAAATGATCATACTACATCTGAACCATCACCCCCTTCAAAATATTCTCAACAAAAACTGAACATTCTAACTGTGACTAAGGATTAATGCAGGACAATTTTATTAGACTGCATTAGTTTTAACTAAGTGATCCTAATAAACTGGCTAGTTTGTGAGTATGGTGACTCTTTGCATCTTCATATAATTACACATTCAGAGGGGAAGTTCAAAATGCAGTGATTGAAGAGTGACTTCAGTGGACTTGTTAGCCAATCTAATTGAATTTTATTTGTATTGTGCCAAATCACAACATATATTATCTCAAAGGTCGATACATAGTAAACATAAATTACTACTATATTGTGCAGAAGGTTGGATGTTGTGAAACAGTTCATCATTCATTGGTGTTTTGGAGCAAAAATTGTGAACTCTGCTTGATGACGTTTCTGTTTGTTACTGTCATGTGTGTGGAGATGACTCAGCTCATCTGAAACTAGTTAATTTGAGTATATATGAAAAGAATGATGTATTTGTCATCGTAGTATACCACCACACTCAAAATGTCTTTGTCTGTGTGTGTTTTCCAGGCACAGTGAGTGTGGTGCTGTCCTTTGCCTTCATCTTCAACCAGTGTCTGGGCTGCAACTCCCTTACCCCTCAGTGGGTCAGCTTGACCTACTTCATCCCGTTCATCATCGTCTTTCAGTTTGGCTGGGCGGCCACACAGATCTCCCACCTGTCTCTCATTCCAGAGCTGGTCACCTGTGAGCATGCTAAAGTAGAGCTCACTGCATACAGGTAGGTTTTTTTACCCAGCTAACCCAGCAGGGTAATCTGCTTGTCCTGACTCCACTGTCTCTCCCTGTGTGTTTGAAGATACGCATTCACAGTGATTGCCAACATCACAGTGTACGCTGTGGCCTACCTGCTGTTCCACATGCAAGCCAGTGAGGGTGGCGACCCGCTCAGCGATGCACTTGGACCAGTAGACATCCCCATCTTTAGGGTGAGTAGCATCACCTGACATTTAATAACGTTCAATAGCAGTGGGTAGAGCTACTTAAAATTACAACTGAACTCTGACAGACATTTACAGTACTTGACTTGTTAAGTCAATTAGGTTTACAGAACTGTAAGTATGATAAGATAAGATAAAACGTTAGTGATCCACACACTGGGGAAATTCACTTGTTACAGCAGCAGACAAGTCGGAATGATGTAGACAATAAAAATATAAAGAATATGTACATAATATACACCTTTCACGACAGAAATATTGTTTGTGTAGAAATGTAATTGAATAAAGTGCAGTGGCACAGGAGAGTTGCACGGGCATGTAAATTGTATTTGTGTGAAAGGTGTGAAGGGTGGGAAATCACAATAAGGGGTATAATACGGGTAATGTGCAGAGGACACTAATGTGCAAACTTAAATTTTCTGTTAGAAATAGTGCAAGTCATGATAAGTAGTGTGAAATAAGAAAAAGTGAGAATATCATTTTTTTTATTTCCCATTGAAGTGGGAATGAAGGACCTGTGGAAGCGTTCCGTCTTGCACTGTGAGTGCATCAGTGTGCTGCTAAAAGAGCTGCTCAAGGCCCCCACAGTGTCATGTAGGGGGTGAGAAGTGTTGTCTATGATAGAATTCAGCTTCGCTACCACCCTCCTCTCAACCACTTCCTCAGTGAAATCTAGAGGGCAGTCCAAGTGTTTATAATGTATATCAAAACTAAAGGCATCAGTTTGTGGCTTCAAACAACAGATGTGTTACTAACCTGCCCGGTGACATTCCAATCATTCTAACAAGATGAGTCAGCACGGTGAGATCACACACACACGCGCGCGCACACACATAAGTAAGTCTAGGTACCTGCACACATAAAGTGTCTCCTGAAATATTAATGTACAGTACATGTAAAACACATATTTGTATAACTGACCAACATATATATTACTGCTCAAAAAAATTATTTAAAACAACACCGAAAATCAAAGTAGAAAAACTGAAATCACGGAAACTCATAATGTGACTCAGTAGTGTGTGGGGCCTCCACTTTAAGCAGTAACAAAGGTCAGGTTATAGATAAAGGGCCAACCGAGTTAAGGTCTCGACCTTATTATGTTATGATTTGGCTCTTGAATTGGACTGAACGAACATCATTTATTACATCGATCGATTCTTCATCAATCGATTGTTCCCTTTGCCATGGACTTTTGTGTGAAGCACTTTGTAACCTCGTTTAGATAAGTGCTATACAAATAAAGTTATTATTATTATTACGTTTAGGGTCTTTCATATCTAATTCAGATGCTCCAGACAGAGAGGCACCAACTTCAACTCTCACCAACTTTAACTCTTTTGCGTATTTGACCAGTGGCAAAACATAAGGACACAACGGGCGGCTGTGGCTGAGGGGTAGAGCGGTCGTCCTCCAACCTGAAAGTCGGCAGTTCTTCAGTTCGATCCCCAGTCTTCCCCATCTGCATGCCGAAGTGTCCATGGGCAAGATGCTGAACCCTGAATTGCCCCTCATAGAACAAGAAAGTGCTGCTAATAGATGCACTGTATGAATGTGTGTGTGAATGGGTGAATGTAAAACTGTACTGTAAAGAGCTTTGAGTGGTCATCAAGACTAGAAAAGCTCTTTATAAATACAAAACCATTTCCCATTTACAATGTGATTTAGGAATGCTTACTTTAGACTTAACTATCCAATAGGATGCGAACACCTACATGTAACATAGAGAGTAACAGAAATTGTAGCCATTCATGGATGTTCTGTTAGAATGGGTGATGCAAGTAGAGGAAGATATATGGGGAAGCTGTGGGAGACATCTTCAGACTTCGGGGTGACAATTGCTCAATTTATATATATATATTGTTCCACCTTCTGGTCTCCTTGATGCATCAAGTCTACATTAAAACCTTCTGCATAAGACATCAGCTGCTTCCTGAGTTCTCCTTTCACCAGCTTCCAGAAAACTCCATTCACACAGCTTACCACTTACATTGTACCTCTATATAACAGACTTGTACTTGAAGCACTGCTATGTTGTGTTTTTTGACAGAATTTGGCTCTGATTGTACTTGGTATCGGTGCACTCTTCTCCATCTTCTTCCACCTGGGAACCAAAGAGTCAAGGCACAGAGCCGAAGGGGAGGCGCGAGGAGAGGATGTGAGGAAGAGGATGGAGAAGGAAGAGGAGGAAAGTGAGCGCAGCCCCTTGCTTCCTCACTCCCAGACCTCCTCATCGCTGCTTCAGTGGAAGTGTTGGCTGCAGCAGCCTTCTTTCTACCAGGTAGGAAATCTTAATCACATCTGACCTCAGCTTCACTGGAAGCTACTCATCTAGTCAGCAGGGGGTAGACAAGTATTTTGCAATTAGCAGTTCCTATTCCAGCAGTTTGACGGTTGCCACATTTTGTGTTTTGTCGAACTTCATGAAGTAGAAACATAAGAGTGTAGAGTGAGCTGTCACTTGTTGAAAGTTGTGTATGTCACTGTGTGTCTCTGTAGGTGGCCTTACTCTACATGTCTACCAGGTTAATAGTGAATCTGTCTCAGACCTACATCTCAATGTATCTTATTAACACTCTGGGGCTGCATAAGGTAACACAAACTCACTCTGTTTTATTCATACATTTGTCAATTTGCATGCAATGTTCCTTTCCTGAAGATGTTTTTCTTTCATCTCCTCCAACAGAAGTTCATAGCGACGATCCCATTAGTCATGTACATGAGTGGCTTCCTGTCCTCCTTCATTATGAAGCCTCTCACTAAATTGATTGGAAAATGTGTAAGTAGAACCTCAAAATAATTCAGTCTGTCACACTGATTTCACCTTAACCCTAAACTAGTAAAAAAGATTCAGGTCAGGTTCATTATTAGTCTATAGCTGATCATTTCAAATCCAGATAAATTTGAAATGTGGGACGTAGAGCTACCTCATAAAATAAATGTTTGAACTGTGTATGATGTTATTTCCTGTGTTCATTGTAACTTCTTAATGACATCATTTATCATATGATGTCATATGATGGGGAATAATTTTGTGAATAGTATAAGCTTTCGAATGTCTATTATTTCAGATTATCTCGGAAAGTGTGATTTTCGGGCCTTGTTTTGTTAATCATCACCTTTGACCAATCATCTCCAAATGTTAATCATCTACCTTAAAGCTTGCTGCAGTCACCCCCATACTTAAAAAACCTGGACTTGACCCCGACTCCCCCAATAACTACTGGCCCATTTCCAACCTGCCCTTCCTGTCAAAAGTACTGGAGAGAATCGTTGCAAATCAGATCAAATCCCACCTTGACTCCAACTTTTCTGATATTTAATAGACCAAACAATTAATCAGTTATTTGAGATATAATCTGCAGATTGACTGATCATGAAAGTTATTCTTTGTGATTTATTAATTACCTAAGACAGATGTATAGGAGCTGTGTCAAAACCCTGTAAAGCTCCTGAAAACGAAGGATGGACTTGTGTATGAACACAAGTTTCATCTTTGACTTTTACTGTATGTTTTTATTCTCGCTGGTTTGAAGTGGGAGGGAAAGGTGTTATGTCACATATGGTCGTGCCGTGCACCAATCTGAATTTAGTGACATTCAAAGGAAGATCTAATGTCATGTACACAGTCCTGATGGTGCACATTAAATTAACTCTTAAAGAATAATATTTAATATTTTAACTTTCACTGCTGCTCATTAAGTCACGATTTCTTTATAGAATAAAGAACTGATTAAAAAGTAAGTAATTTTCAGAAAGGTCTGGAGACAAGAGAAGTTGTGAACAGCTAAAGCTCTTATCACCATTTACATTCACCAAGTACAAATATCAAAAAAACTTATCAGTATGTTGATACCTTCTCAGTTGATTTACTTCTCTGTTGTAGTCAAAGCCAGAGCGTACTTTTATATTTGACCTGATCTGGATTTGTGTGTTTCTATCTGGTCCAGCTCACCTATTTTGTGGGCCTGCTGCTGATCATGGCCTTCTCCTACTGGGTGCTGCTGGAGGACAGGATGGGTCAGCAGGTGTACGGGGCAGCTGTGCTGCTGGGCGCAGGCTCAGCCACCATCCTGGTCATATCGCTTGCCATGACTGCTGAGCTCATTTCCGATCAGACTGTAAGAGGCTCTTGTCCATACTGTGTCTGTGTGCAATATATATATATATATATATATATATTTATATATATATATATCTTCACTCATAATGTCCCTGTAAACTGTACACTGTCTTCATCTCTCTGTTGTTCTCTCTGCAGCAAAGTGGAGCATTTGTTTATGGAGCCATGAGTTTCACTGATAAGTTGGCTAATGGAGTGGCAGTGATGATCATTCAGGCACTACATCCTTGCCAGTTAGTACACACACACACACACACACACACACACACACACACACACACACACACACACACACACACACACACACACACAAACACAAACACAGGAGTAATGTATTAGACTACATCTATTTGGTGTTCATCATAACTTGGTAAATGATGTCTGCAGAGATGGTGTCCGAGGTGCCTCTCTTAGGGAGGTAGGTGTACTGCAAGGGGTCCAGCGTCTCAGCTATACTGCTCTGAATGTGGGCCAGAACCACTCTAAACACTTAATGATGATTGGAGTTGTGCAACTGGCCTTCAGTCATTCAGACAAGTCATTGGGCTCCTTATGGGAGCTGGGATGATGGTTTTGAAACAGGTGGGTACCATGGCCTTTGAGAGCGACAGGTTGAAGATGGAGGTGAGAACAACAGCCAGCTCTGTAGCGCCCATGGAGGTGATCTAGGCCTGCTGTATTGTGGGGCTTAATTCAGCTGGTGAGACGGGATTGTTTGATCTGGAGGTCTTGAAGTGGGTGTAGAATTGGTTGAGCTGTTCAGGCAGGGTGATGGTGGAGCTTGTGATTTCTGTGGTGGTGCCCATATAATCGGTGATGTTTTGCAGGCCCAACCACATCCGCCCTGCATCAGCAGTAGAGTAGAAGCCGTCCAGTTTCTCTCTGTACTGGTTTTTAGCCTCCTTGACGTGTTTCCACAGTCTGTACTTTGCTGTTTTGTACTCTATCTCGTTCCCTGATCAAAATGCAAGAGATCATGCACGCACAATGGGACGTACTGTACCTGACTGTTCATCCAGGGCTTCTGGTGTGGAAAGTTCCTGACTTGTGTGGTGGGTACAATGTTGTCAACACAGGTGCTAATGTACCCAGTCACACATTCAGCGTACTCCTGTATGTTGATGGAAGAATCCTCCAGTGTGGCTGCAGCTTTAAACACATCCCAGTCTGTCTGTGAGACACACTCTTGCACGATGCTCTTAGTTTCTGAAGACCATAGTTTAACTTGTTTAATCACTGGGTTTGTTTGGTTGAGTCTTTGTCTTTAGGCTGGTTACAGGAACAGGGAGATGTGGTCTGAGAGTCCAAAGTGGGGGCGGGGAGCAGCTTTGTATGCATCACGAATGTTACTTTAAACATGATCCAGCATATTCTGATCCCGTGTGGGAACGTTTACATGCTGGAAGTTTTTCGGGAGCACAGTCCATAGATTGAAGTGGTTGAAGTCTCCCGCAACAATGATCGCAGCATCAGGGTTAGCCATTTCCAGCGCGCTGATGAATTAGATGTAAACAGCGGCCAAACACACAGCTTCGAATTCCCTTGGGAGATAGTAGGGTCGGCTTTTAAACAACAGCAGCTCCACATCTGGTGAACAATGTTTGTGGACAGATTCTACGTCTCCACACCAAAAGTTGTTGACATGTAACAATAATAATGTAATAATAATAATAAAAAACTTAATTTCTGTAGTACCTTTCATACAAGAAATGCACCGCAAAGTGCTTTACATACTATATAGATAAAGTATCAACATGTTAAAAATGTAATTCATATAAGAGAAGATATTTTAAGTAACATATGAACATGTTAAAATGACATTTAAAGGTTCAGTGTATAGAATTTAGTGACATCTAGTGGTGAAGTTGAATGTTGCAGCTGAATAACCCTCATCTCACCCTCCCCTTCCAAACATAAAAGAGAACCTGTGGTATCCTTAAGTTGTCATAAAAACTCAAAAGGTTTTTAGTTTGTCCGGTTTGAACTGATGAAAAAAACATGGCAACCTCCGCAAAGAGGACTCGCTCCCGATGTTAATATAAAGTGTTTAAATATAAAGGGCCCATTCTAGGGTAAAGAAAACAACAATTCATACAATTTCATACATACCCTTTCACCTAAATCGTACACACTGGAACTTTTAATAGTTATAAAAAATATTTTTTTAGAATTACATAAAAAAATGCAGAAAAGAAAGAAAGTGATAAAAATTATAAAAGCGCAAGAATGTGGGCTGAAGTACAGAGAAATATTTAAAGTTTCCTTTTCGAGACGTTTACTAAACTAGTTTCTCTGATATCAAGCGGCAGTCTGTTCCACAACTTTGGACCGTAGTTTACAAAAGCTTCATCTCAGATTTTAACTATCCAAACAAACATTGTGCACTCTGATGATGTCATCCATTGAGAATAATAAAGGTCCAAGGCAGCTCCAAAACAGCTGTCATGTTTGTCAGACACCTGATCTCCAATGCTGACATAGAACATCCTCCTTTTAATGTATGTTTTTAACCACAACAGTATGAACATTATACAAAACACACTGAACTAAACAAGATTCCTAAACTAAATATTGTACAATAATAAAATATAAACATTGTCCAGACAAAATAAGAATATGTATGCAAAGTTGTTCAGAGGGATAACGTCCCCAAAAAATTGTCACACTGTGAAATGTTACCAACATATTGTGTTGTTGCTCTTTCTCAGCACTGTGGTGTGTTGTCCGGCCTGTGTCTGGTTCTATCATTACATCATGGTCATTGTAACAGGAGGCGTTGCTGTCGTCGCAGCTTTGGCTCTCTGCTCCATCCTCATCTGGCCAATAAGCATCAGACCACGTGAGTTGTACAACCACACAAATACACAGTTTGTGTGTTTTCTTTAGTAAAGTAGACTCATTGTAGCTGCTCCTTTTAAATGTGTGTTTAGTCCTGTTTCACAGCTTTACTGTGTGTGTGTCTGTGTCTCTCTCTCTCTCTATGCAGGTGGTTTGCCTGTCATCTCAGATGATGTCATCACTGAATATGCAGCCAGTGTCAACTAATACCACTGAAACTGACTCATCTCAGTGCAACTGAAAGGTGCAAACTCTGGACAGATTCATGTTAGTTTGCTCGGTAACTTCCTGAGTAGCTGCTCTACTTCATATCGTAGAAGATTTTAAGCTTTGGGGCTGAGCAAGAAAACAGGCAGAATCTTCAACCTTTCAGTAACGGACCATTCCAACAATGTACAAACTTTTCCCAAAAACTATATTGACCCATCCCAGACTGTTTTTTTTACAAAAATCTGGAGAATATAGGTTCATTTCATTGAAGTAAAGGTATGAGTGCCTGCTTAATACTTTACTATATTGTAATAATGTTTGTCTTTACGTTACTGAATGTAGAGACACAGTCACACTTTAAGGGATAGTTCACCCCGAAATGAAAATTCACGCATTATCCACTATGCTCATGGAGGGGTGGGTGAAGTGTTTGAGTCCACAATACACTTCTGGAGTCTCAGGGGTAAACAGTGTTAGACATACTGCTCGTGTGGTGTCATCCAAGTGTCCGCAAGCCACGACATTCATATTCGACTCTAAATGAGGTAATTTACATCCAGATGAAAGTTATATAATAAATATATAACTTTGGAAAATTGTGAAAAAACTGTCTCCAGAGGTAAGACTGGGAACACTCACAAAACCTTCTTGGCAAAACCTTTTTCACGAGTGTAGAAGCAGCTCACCTCAACTGGACCACTACCCAGACAATGGGATCTGTGATCCTGATCACCTGTTCATTTGATGAGGGACGTCAGCCAAACAAAAGGGAACTGGAAACAGTGTGTGAAGTAGAAGAAGACCATTTAAAATCCTGTCGTCTTGTCAGGTATGGTGATGTAACAGAAAACGCTTTATTGCTTCAATAACAGGTTGTTGCACTACATCTTCCCCCATAGATAAACCACTACGTTTACAGACTGTCAGTGGTCACATGGAGAGTCACCCTGAACTCCACCGACTGGCATGATGAATGCACAGATGACACTTAAAAAACAAATGAATCTTAAACTTTGAAGGTGACTTTGGGAGCAAACACAGGCAGGGAAATTGAGCTTTTCTCTGCTGACTAAGAGACTCTCACTTCACTGGCTGTTGAGTCACTTAGCTTCATGCACTTGGTTTTTTGGACACGTGCCTTAATACCAGTAGAGAATTGTTCACTAGAGCGCTCCAGTTTTAAGAGATGCTGACGTTCATTTCAAGCTGTTCTGCTGCACGGAAGAATTGAGGCATGCTGGGATATCTTGGGATTTTTGTGGGTCATCTTATTTAAGTTTTTTGTGGTAATGTTTCTGTTTTAATAAATTTTACTTTGTTTTACCTCTTTATAATCATACCAAATGTAAGATGACTAAAATTACTTTTATAATCAAAAGACACACGAACAACAGAATGGCATTTGCTATAACCAGACTTTAAAGGGATCAATAGTGTGATTTGTGAATTTATATAATATATAATTATGAATATAAGGGAATCATGCAGGTAAATGATCAGATCAGGTCCTGATGTTTGACTGGTCGCTGTGTGAAAGCGTCCGTCTGAAGTCATGTTCTGACAAAGCTTCTCATCATTTTTCATATAATTTACAATGACTTTGTTTGTTTGCCTTTTTTGTGTCTTTGCTGCTCTGATGACATCTTTCATAAAGGGACATTAAATATGCGTCATGTGTCTGTGTTTGATTTAAATTCTCGACTGTTAGTCATCTACATGTGAAGCACATACTCTTCATCATGAGAAGAAAAGATGAACTACTAAACTTTAAGCAAATACTGTAGTTTCAACATCACCTCAACTGGGATCTAATCAAATTCTTTTATACTTCCTAACTTTATCCTAGTTTTTCCAGCCATTTTTCTTGCATATCCACCCAAACACTACACACCAAACCAGATAGAATATTGTTTCATCAATATTAATCACATTAATGGATCAGCTCAACACTGTACTGATGTTTCATTTTAATATCTATAGTCTTTGTATTTGCATTGTCTTTTCATTTTTGTCGTATTGCACCAATTACAAAAAACTTTTGGACTTCAGCATTAGAATATCAACTATATGCCAGTTTCTATAGACCTGTTTTAAGTGTTAAATAAACACTCATTTAATTCAAATGTAAAAAATGTTGATTCAAGTTATTTTGGCAGACATATGTACCTACTGACCAGCTTGGTTTAACACAACAAAGTAAAAGTCAGCTGCCTTCACAGAGAACCATCACAGATTGGCTCAGGGGGAAGAGCGGCCTGGAGGTCGTTAGTTCGATCCTATCTTCCGCTTCTGCATGCCATGTCTTTGGGCAACATACTGACCCCCAAAATTGCCTCTGACGGCCATGCCATTCCTATGGAAAAACTGTCTGTGCACAGTTGCACTGTGTAAATGGCAAAAACTGTTTACTTTAAGGGGTCATCAAGACTGGAAAACTGCTACATAAACACAGACCATTTCTCTTACAGTCACAATTCATCAGTGTATGCAAATATCTGGATCCTCATATCAACCTGGCCTGTCTGGCAGTTACATGTTGTAAAAAGCTTCTCGTTCATTTGGGAATTCTCTGATTGTGTGTAACATGTTACATACAAACCAAAATAATATTCTTTGAATTGTTATGGTAATACCAGTACACATCAATCAATCTAATTTTATTTCTATAGCCCATATTCACAAATCACAGTTTGTCTCATAGGGCTTTAACATGGTGTGACATCCTCTGTCCTTAACCCTGTCCTTAAGTCAGGCAACATCAAAAAAACATTAACAGGGGAAAAAATATAGAAACCTCAGAGATAGCCACTTGTGACGGATCGCTCCCCCAGAACGGACAGTTACTAAGAACATCAGACAAATAACAGTATTTACAACATTGATTAGAAGAAACAGTTTGTAACAAAATGGAAAGTAAATGAATTTATTTGTCAGTAATGGTATGTGAGTAGGCATATTGTATATCAAGCAGTCTTGTTGAAAATAATAGTCCACAATCAGCTGTCACCACAATAAGGATCCACCAGCACAATCAGATGCAATCCATCATCATGATCCACCATCAGCTGTCACCTCTATCATGGTCCACCACCATTATCCGTGATCAGCTGCCAACACGATCCACGATCCGCCATCATGATCTCTGGTTCGTGATCCACCATCATGATCTCTGGTTTGTGATCCACCATCATGATCTCTGGTTTGTGATCCACCATCATGATCTCTGGTTTGTGATCCACCATCATGATCTCTGGTTTGTGATCCACCATCATGATCTCACGATGTGGCCGCAGCTGCGGTCCTGAATCTAAAACCAGTATCTTTATTTTTTTAGTCAGTTTAAAGACTTGAAATGTAACTATACCGTTTGGATAAACAAGTGTTTTTCTGCTGGACCTGTTCATTTTCATTCAATAGGCCTCAGTCTTGAGGAAATCTATCTCATATCTATTACTGATAGATATTTAATGTAAGGGCCTCGGAGTTGACTTCCTCTGGCTGATTATCCTGGTGTGTTACCCAGTTCAGGGTCACGGACGGTCACATGAACGGACACTTTCCCCCTGCATCTCATTTTGTTTGGTTTGGCAATAACAAAACTATCAATGACACAAAGTAGAGATTATCAGCTGACAATTGCTGTATGGTCCAGTCACATGATTCAGTGACAGATCTGTTAGGTCACATGACACTGCCTGTGACTGAAACATGTGTCATGTGAGTGTGATACAATGAAACAGGAGGAAGTACTAAACTATCTGGTTCACAGGCAGGTAGAGTGTTCCCTGTTGGACTGGTTGGCCTTGTATTAAAAGCAGCAGTGACAAACTTCACATCTTAATATTTATATTGTGAGGATAGACATACAATTAAATTAAATTTTATTTGTATAGTGCCACATCAAAACATACATTATCTTAACATAGTAAGGCCAAGACCTGGAACACAATCTCTGCTCCTAGGCGGCTGGGGCAGCTGTGACTGAGGGGGTAGAGTGTTCATCCTCTCACCAATAGATCAGCAGTTCGATCCCAGTCTTCCCCATCTGCATGCCAAAGTGTCCTTGGTCAAGATACTGAACCCTGAATTGCCCCTCATAGAAAAAGTGCTGCGCATAGATGCATTGTATAAATCTGTGTGTAAATAGGTGACTGGCAATAAAATTGTACTGTAAAGCTGAATGGTCGTCAAGACTATAAAAGTGCTATATAAATCGAACCATTTACCATTTTTATAATACTGGGGTCAGCTGAACCAAGTGTATCGATGTCAAAGAAAGTACAATGTGGAGCCCTTAAACTGTAGTAAAGGGTTATCAAATGAGCAAAGACAAAAGTACTGAATGTGGCATGTACACAATCCCCAAGCAACTGCTTGATTAACTGAATTCATGTGATAAATGAAAATACGGGATACCAATGTGCATAGAGTACAGCTTAAAGGAATGCGCTGTATTTTATTTATAAATTTATATATTACTGTTGCATAGTAAACATGTGTTGCCAAACTCAAAATTAGCAAGTCTGAAATCTGAATTTAGTGCTCACTACAGTGTAATCTGTCGAGACTGTGTTCACTGACTGAACAAACGCTTTTGTTTTCATTATCGTTTTTCTAAGCGAAAATGAATGACATGAGAGTATATGGATAATCAATCTGCTGTGGTGTATTTCAGAGAAGAGACTGATGTTCTGTTTGATAAAGTGTGGACAGGAAAAATAAATGTTCATAAAATGTAGTAGAGCAGATAGTTGGGAAAACTAAATAGCATAAAAATAAAGTGAGCTAGAGAAACACAGTGAAGTAAATAAAGTAGTTATTTATTTAATCATCTAAAAGAAGGTCTAAAGTTAAGTATGAAGTTTTAAATACAGCTTTTATTTTAAACTCCATTTTGCATATTTAAATAAGATTATTCCCTAATGCGATCTGTTATATTGCTAAATCGTCGGATTTACAGCCTTTTGTCAGTTTTGACTCATATATATATCAAAGAGCAGCAACAATACATTTGAATAATATTCTTCTCCAACAGTCATCAGCAAAGTGTTTAATTCCTTCTTGTTGCTTTGTCAAGTGTGTATTCATGAAAACTGCTGAAACATAAAAGTCGAAAAATTGTTCTTTTAATCTTTCACAGTCCTTTTATTGCCCTCTACATATTTTTTTCCTCCAGTCATGTCTCGTCCTATCAGGGAGCACTGGTGTTCATTTTCTCCTGGCAGCTGTCCCAGAAGTTGAGCAGTCTATTGTCCTTGTTGCTGCAGAAGTCAGTGAAGTCCCTGAGCAGGCGGTCAGACAGCCTCTCGTCACCCAGCACACCTGTCCTCCAGGCTTTGGTCAGCATGGTGTTGTAGGCCCAGTAGTAACCGACCTGCTCCTCGCTGCCGAACGGCCCGTGGCTGTTGGAGGTGGTGGAGTTCCGGCGGCGGCGCTGCTGTCCACTCGAGTACTTCCTCTTGGAGTATGGGAGCTGTAGGAACAAGGTTCCTGACAGGAACAAGTGGGATTTAAGCTTCATGATGTCTAGTGACCAAAAAGCAGTAAATGTGACTTAATAAAAGTAATAAACCTGTAACGTGAATGTACTGGGGTTTGTTCTCAGAGGGGAAATTAAAAGCAGAAGCAGAAAACTTGTCGTGCACGAAGCCAAATCTGGAAGAAAGAGAAACATTTATACATTCCTGCATCATGTGACTGAGACATTTTGAAAAACAATTGCCTTGAAGTTATATTTGTGCCTCATTCCTGAGCCTGTAGAGATATTCTAGGAACAGAATGTTTAGTAAGATGTCAGTTACATTTTGTAATTGAAGCTACATTTTTTAAAGGTTTAAACAGCTACTGTGAATAAACATGTATTTAAATCTAAGATACAATTTTATTGTACACACGTGGCTCAGGGTGTACAGTGGTAGTCCTCTAACCAAAAGGTCAGTGGTTCCATCCCAGTCTTCCCTAGTCCGTATGCCGACGTTTCCTTAGGCAAGATACTGAACCCTACATTGCCCCTTCTCATAGAGGAAGTGCTGCACATAGATGCACTGTGTGAATGTGTGTGTGAGTGGGTGAACGTAAAACTGTACTGCAAAGTTCTTTGAGTGGTCATCAAGACTAGAAAAGGGCTATGTAAAAATAAACCATTTACCATTTATCTTTTTTTTTAAGTTCGATTCAATTATTCAATTAAATTTTATTTGTATAGTGCCAAATCATTATCTCAAGGAACTTTACAGAGGAGGGTCAAGACCTTAAGAAGGACACTACGGGATGAATAACAGCAACTAGTATGATAATATATAAACTACATAAAAAACTAATGCACTATCGGCAAAAACAATAAAGGCAAAGTTCTTTTTAAAAAAAAGAGATTAGGAAGGAAACCTATAAAATAACGACCTCCAGGCACCAAAATCCAATTAGTTCATCTTTGAGCTCAACGTTTGTATCGAATTTGAAGACATTCCCTCAAGATGATCTTAAGATATCCCACTCAAGAAAAACATACTTTGGTAAGCCACTGTGACCTCGCCCTTTGATCTTTGGCTACCAAAATGAAATCCAAATTCAAGTGAATGTTTGTGCCAAATGTGAAAGGATTCCCTCAAGGCATCCCATAGATATTGCATTCACAAGTCAAACAATGCGCTTTGAGAGGTCGTCGTGACCTTGACCTTTGACCACCAAAATCTAATCGGATCATCTTTGATCCCAAGTGAAAATTGTTACCAAATTTGGGGAAATTCCCTCAAGGCATTCTTGAGATATCGCGTTCACAAGTGTGGTTATCGCCCGCGCAGAGGCATAAAAACTAAATTGACTAAATTCCAGAATTTCGATTTGAAGTTTTATCGAACCAGGTGTTTATAACCAAAACTAAATAAATAATTACGTTCCAAAAGTGCTGAGACATAGCTCTTATATGTGATATCTTTTATTTTATTTCAAATTGAATGTACTGAGGCTCAGAGCCAGAAAAAGATTATGTGTAATTGTCCAAAATACTTCAGTCTACATATGGATAAAAGCAAACATGCAAATAACTTAATCAAGGAGAGGGAAGACTATGTTTTTCTCAAGTTAAATTATTCTTTGAATTATAATAATTTCTCTACCAAAAATAACCAAAGTTATTCTGAGGATATCCCATTGCTGAGGAGGAAAGCACACATATAATGTCCAAGTTAACTTTAAGTGTTGAAAACCACAGAACAGCAACAACCTGTACAGTATGGCCTCCTGAAAGAGCTGCATCCTTTCCCAGTAGGTCTCTGGTTCAAAACCTGTTAGAGATGTGACAACACACAGATAATAAACTACTATCACACACATCACACACACAGCATTCAATCTAAGGGCTTCTATACCTTCAAATAGCTTGTCACTGCCGTTCTTCAGCAGACACTGGATGTTGAGAGAGATGAAGAGCTGGGCTCTCAGTGGGTCTCCATACAGGTAGGAGGTCAGAGCGAAAGGAACCTCCAGCACCGGAACCAACAGGAAGCCGCACGAGGCTGCTTTCCTATGCCACCCTTGAACCTAACACACAATAGTTAATTCAAAACTGGCAGTTGAGTAGGAGACTTTTAGTCTCTGTAGAGTTGTTGTAAATTTCACAAAGTGAAACTACAGCCGAATTTCAGAATCCGCCAGCTTTATGACAAGGTAAATTGTTCGTGACGCAGACTAACACATTCAACTTAAACAAGTATTTTATATTATTATTTATCTCTAATTCTCTGTATGGCTCTGTAAAGTGCGCTGCAAATAAATTGGATATTAAATTACAAGGTTCTATCTGGAATCAGTGGTTTTAAGATATTGAGCTTCAGTTTTCACATTCTGGTCAGCAAAACTGATCTACAGGAAAACTCTATTCAATTTATGAGGTACCCAATGTAATATACATTATATAGTATTGAAATCCTATCACTGTTTTAATTGGTTTCTAGATCAGGTCCCTTTCACAGCTATTAAGAGATTATTGAAGGAAGGACATACAAAATTCTGATCAATCAAATAAAATAAATGGAACTTCTAAAACACTGATGACTCTAAATGTTCATATAATATAGATAGTGGTTAATTTTTCATCAACACTGATGAACTTGACAAAGAAAGTTATAATATATCATTTTCAAGTACTTTGCTCTCATAAACAAACCCAACAGTTCCCACAATGGGCAAGCACTTTGGTGACTGTCCATGATAGAGTTCTGTGCCCGTGACGTCACTGAATGTCTACAGTGAGGGGAAATAAACATATTGAAATGATGTGGCTGCAACTTCGACCCGCAGCTTGACCCAGTTGCCGACCAGTGCGGTAGTTTATCAGAAGATGTAGGAGAGGACATGTTCAACTTAGTCCACAGAGTGAAAGCACACTGCCCCGCCCCCACTGATTATTACAGAGGGTAGCCTTTATATTCAATTTCTATAAATATTGAAAGTATCACCTATCCAAATTGCACCAAAATCAACACTTCACTTCCATGGTCAATTAAGAATACATATAGTGTGAAGTGTGAAGATAACCTGTACACAGATGGTCCAAATATATTTTAACAGGCCTAGGCTACATTGGGTTAAGTGTTTTCTTTCAAGGGTTTGTACTATCTACTATGTCAACTCTATTGATCTTTGTATGGGTAGTATCTAAGTACTGCTGCAAAATTCAGCCACAAGATCTATGTTGATGAGAAAGGAAATCATAATTTTATTAAGTTACCATTTCAAAGAGCACTGCAGCAGTGACAGCCATCCAGTGCAGTTTGATCTCAAAGGCAGCGGTGAGGGAGAAGTTTCCATGGTAATAACAGCTGCACCATTCAGTCCGGTCGCTGCGGTTGTTAACATCCACATCCAGCGTGACTGTCTTCTGCTCCGGGACTGTAGCAGCTGGAGGAAAGAAGGAGCCAGAGACAGAGAGATGGACAGACAGGAAGACCGGAAGCAAAAGAATGAGAAGTGGATGGCATGATAGGCAGGCAGATGGAGGAATGAAAAGAGGCTCAAGTCTGTCAACACTGAGTTAAAGAATGTTATGGATACATATTTATTGATCCACTAAAGCACTTTAAATCCAATCTACTGTCATCTTGATTTATTCAAAAGAAAAAATGTTTTGAATGTTTTGTCACCACACATAACAGGAAAGTGCAGAGCTGCCAGAGTCATGAAAAGTTAAAGGGATAGTTGAAAA
Source organism: Hippoglossus stenolepis (assembly GCF_022539355.2). Classification (NCBI taxonomy): domain Eukaryota; kingdom Metazoa; phylum Chordata; class Actinopteri; order Pleuronectiformes; family Pleuronectidae; genus Hippoglossus; species Hippoglossus stenolepis. Next base: position 455,611 of record NC_061493.1, read on the forward strand.
TTCCCTCATTATATAATAACCCCTATGGCGATAGGGGGGTAGGTAAAGTGTTTCAGGGGTAAACAGTGTAGCTGATTAGTGACCTATCTTCAGACGTAAAAAAACCAGACAGACAGACAAACAGACATAAAATGCCTCCATACTGCTCGTGTGGTGTTATCCAAGTGTCTGGAAGCCCGAGATTCATAATCGACGCGAAAGAAGGTCATTTACACCAAGTTTTAACTCTAAAAGTTCACCAGAAGTGGCTAAACTAGCAGACGTTAGCATTTCTGACGGTCCCATAATGCACCTCGTCTGAAGATATCAGCAGAGATTTACACTAAAACCACGGTGTAAATGAGACCACAGGAGCAGTATGGAGGTATTTTATGTTTTTTCTGTTGTTTTGTTACGTCTGAAGAAGGACTCACCATTGACTTCAATTTTATTGGATTCTGCTCTAAAAAAGTTTACCCCTGAGACTCTAGAAGTGTTTCGTGTACTAAACACTTCACCCACCCAACCCACCCACCCCCATCGGCATAGGGGTGAGTAGATAATGAGTGCATTTTCATTTTAGGATGAGCTATCCCTAATGCAGCTTAGCTACATCACACACTACACACTACAGTACAGGTTTTCCAAACATTTATGTACGACTAATTTTGTGTTGCGGTACTTTTTATTGATACTAGTTTAATTTTAAACAAAGTTTACTTTAATTATGAATTGTAATATTTACCTTTTTAAAAAAAAAATGTCATTCGTGAAATGATCCCTTTTTTATATACTAGTCAATTAAAACATAATTCATGGGATCCTAATCAAAAATGCATTTTAACGTTTACTTTGTCTCCTATAAAACTTCAACATTGACATTGCAAATCTATCATTAAACCAGTTTTTCTCATATTGCAGATTGAGAATAGTTATAACAAACAATGCCATCTGTTAACCCAGTTTAATTCACAAGTCTGGCATCTTATCATGGTCGAAGTGAAATGAATCCAGAAAGATATATAAGGTTATAGTAGAGACATATTGTTCTCAGAGCTCTCAGATTTCCAAATGGAAAATAAAGACATGAAAGATGCTTCAATTAATTTCATAAATCAAGGTAAGTAAGATATTGTTCTTTTTATTGTTGTTATTATTGTTATTATTGTGGAAATTAACTACCTTTTCTCCTAGCTGTGTGTGTATATGTGTGTGCTGCAAAAGCAATTCAAACAGAGGTTTCCTGCTATAATAAATAACACCTTGAACAAATAAGCGGTGAATACAGTCATTAGACACTGACAGTAAGCATTAAAGCTGTTGCTTTAAAATGTGCAAGCATTTTCAAAGAAGCTGAAGTGACAAATGAAGCTTGTAGTATGTTAAAGCAGTTGTATGAGGGAAGAACGGAGCCAGAGCAGAACACAGTCACAACGTGCTGCGTTGTGATGGTGCTCTCTGTTGAAAAGCCAGCTGGAGAGTGACAAGCGAGGACATTCCACACCACAGCACTACTGAACCACAGCCACTAACACCACAGCATGCACACTAGCTTCTACTGCTCCTGGATCAGCAACACACTAACCACACAGCATGCACTGATTGGATGGGGGGGCTGGAAAATTTGTGGCCACATCAGACAGATGCCACTGTGGGCAGATCACTACAACTACTACTACAGACATGCTCTACACATCTGGAAACACAACCAGAGTCCAGTATCTGTATCACAGAACAGGAAAGATGAAATGTTACATAGAATCAGCTCTGTAGTGAGGGTAAGACTCCCACAGTGTGAGCAGGATGACAAACGACCGTGGTGAGTGTTAATGTCTGTGGTAGTTATGCACATGTAGGGCTCATTGTTCTTGGTTTGTTTTTTTGCAGTAAACACAGTGTCATACAACTGTAACCATTGATTTTTTTATAAACTTTGAGGGATTCAAGCAACATTTTTTCTCTACAGATCATATTAATGGAAGCATTATGAGCTGTTAAATTCTTGTGGTGCTCTCTGTTGAAAACATAACATAACAGTAAAGTAAAGAGAAAAAGGGTCTAATTTTCAGCCTGGGAGATAACACCACAGGTTGGGGCCTACCTCAATCATTAAAATGTTACTGAGAAGGCATTGGGTAAACCCCTGATCTGACATGGCTCCAAACCAACAGAAACACATGACACAAATTAATTATAGTTTAAGAAAAAAACTATTTAAACTCCTGCAAAGATTATGGGATTGTCATCTGTATAAAGACCATTTTGACAAATGTCCTTGACAGTTTATTATGAAGCCCACAGATTGACCTCCATCCAATAGAACTATCTCTCTGACAACTGCCACAACAATAAAGTAAACTCAGTGTTATGTTGTGCTGACTCAGCTGTCTCTCTCATTATTAAAACTAATTATGTCTACTGGCTATTTGTTAAAGCCGTTTTCACTTCATCTCATCTTAACAATTTATTGGAAAGTTTCCAGGCTATCAAGGACAGCTAATAATGAAAATCAGACAGACAATTTTAATTATAACTGAATCCAGTAATTAAGCATTTTGACAACTTAACCTTTGAAGTTGCATTGCCAACCTGCTCGTACGATATTTAGCTGCACTTCATTCTGTTTTTCTTTTGTTTCTCAATACTTTTCTTTTCCTTTAAATGTATGTTCTCCTTCCTGTGTAATGTACAGTTGCAGTACTGTAAGTCGATAGTACTGGCCCAAAAAAGGTCCTGACACTCACCATTCTAAAAAAGATCCAGCTATTTTTCTGGTGAATACTGAGACAAACTGAAAAAAATGAGCCTTGGCTAGATGAAGATAATTGTTATATGGAAGGCTGAGAGCTCACTCGAGCATGGTCCATATCCTTCCAAATGAGGTGATGTGTGGATATGGGCCAGAGCAGATTGTACTGCCATAATATACTCAGAAATAATCATCAGCGGCAGTAGAACAACCAATTAGGATTTCTATTGTAGTTTTTGGATGACCAAGATGCCTTAAAAAAAACACTCTCTCTGCTCTGTGTTACATGCTAATACTGGACCCACACAGTCCTTCGAAATAGACTTGAGTGTGATTTGCATCAGACTGGATGAGGGAGGTGACCATGTTTCATCTGTGGTGTGGGCTGGGAGGATCAGGCTGAGTGTACCTAGCAGTGCAGCGGCCTGGCTGCGTCCTCCAAAGCTGCGGCTGAAGGAGCTGTGCCTACTTGCGTAGGATGCTGGCCGGCTGGGCAGCCAGGGCAGGAGGAAAGTCGGGAGGTCACAGGGTTGCTGCTCCTCTAATACAAAAGCCACTTCGAACCACTTTCTCTGGAACAGGGTGAAGTCCTCCAGGGCTGCAGTGGACCAAACTCCAGGAGCTGTGGGGGGGAGCTGGGAGATTGGCCCTGCAGAGGACAGAGACTGCCATGACAACACCCTCTCAAAACTTCTACATGGGAACAATCACATTATTTTTTCTAACTAACTCGTATCAATTACAGATATATACAAGGCAAAGTGTGGATATACTATTTGAGATAAAAGTGAGACTAAAATGGTAAGTCCTGCAGCCTTCATGAGCCTTTGTAGCCAAGTGTAGAGCGCACCATGCACAAAGAGGAGAGGCACAAACAGGTGGGAGGTTCATTTAAATGAGGCAGTGCAGTGAGTTGTTGGCATTTCAGTGGAAAATGTGTTAGACCACTTTGACCAAAACACATTTTATGGTGAATGTCAAACACTTTGGTGATTAAACAAAATACTCAGCTATGCTTTAAATGTAAATAAATAATTTAACCTAATCACTCTGCAGCTAGAAGGATAATTTCTAACTGGCAACAAAAGTATTTATTGAATTGTCCACAGCTGTTCACATACAGCTTCTCCTTCAGGTCAGTAAATCCCTGCAGCCATGTGAAGAAGCAGTTCACATGTTGATGAATCTGCACATGGGAGGTGTCAATCTATAGCGACACATAAATCCTGTATCAATGCCTCTGTAGCAGCAGAATTTAATATTTAGTTTTTGAGATGCATTATGGTACAAATGTTGCTGTGTACCATTTTAGAGTGAAAAACTGAAAAGAGCGTTGATTCATGTCGTCACACAGCCTGGATGCAGATTTGAGGAAGTGTGTGTTCAGATCATGCTGCTCTGCATCATCCAGGCAGCACCCTAATTTCGGAGTCTTTCAATGCGTTGAACTGTATAATACACGCCATTATTGTGACTAGCACAGCAGTTTTGAAACAAGGAGTACAGTGATGTCACCGGTCCACTTTTTACTTGTTGCACTTATGCAGATAACATCAGGGCCTGAGGGCGTTTTAAATCCATTTACCATCCTTCTCTCCAACAATCCTGTAGAAGTAGAAACCGTAGACGAAGGTGCGCATTGCTTCTCCAGAAGCATGGGCCACCAAACCTTCATCCAGCATTTTCTACACAAACCAAACAGAGAATTACTAAACACTTACATCTATTATGTTTATTATACTTAACTTAATTTTTACTACAGTGAAATAAGCTCACACACAATCTTTTTAAAACAACATTTCCAAAGGGCAAGTTTTTTTCCTTTCTGATGGAGTGCAACCATGTAATGACAAACGGTTACTCTTAATTTAAGTCAGTATTCAGTATTGAGATATTCAGACCCTTCTCAGTACTTAGATAAAGCATGGCAACGATTACATTTTGACAGCCTGAGAACCTCAGTGACTTTGGGACATACAAACTACTTGCCTTTGTTTATTACTACAAATACTGTAAATCTGGCTACACTTTCTGATCATCTTCAAGCGATGTTGCTGCATTTCAATTGTGTTCAACAATTAATCTGGCAAACAGAAATTACACTTTTACTCTTTTTGAAATCTGCAAATCTTTCCTTGATGTTACGACATTTTTCATTCAGTGCAAGGAAAATTTGGACTCACCTGCATTTTATCCACAGCCATTGCCTGTGTATCCACTCCATCGACATTATTGACCAGCCAATGAACAACCTCAGCGCTGATAAAGCAGTTGAGTGGGAGACCTTTCTGCTCTGGGAGCAGCTGTACACCTGTCCTGTGATACCAGAAAGCACAGACACACTGCTATCTGAAAAAAAATTACTGGGTAAACAGGTCACCAATCCTTATTTGTGATATTCATGGTCAAGATTTTAGGGTGCAGCCGGGGTGAGGAGGGCATCCAGTTTGTCAACCTCGGGATTGCGTTCCTTCTTCATTGGATGGTGTGATTCTGAAGGCCTCATCAGAAAGGGATCTCCGGTGCACACTGGGGCAGTGTTAAGTGGTCAGGATGAGAATCAGAACCTCAAAGTCCATGGGTGGGGGTGGGATGCTGCCCCAAGGGGAGGAGTTTAATTAACTTGGAGTCTTGTTCATGAGTTTGGGGAAGATGGAGCAGGTGAGAAATGGTGCTGTGTCAGCAGTATTGAGCGCATTGTCCCAGACCATTGTGGTAAAGGAAAGATGAGACAGTTGCACCCCAGAAATTATAAAATAAGGTTGAGGCCCCTGAAAGTCTTGGGGTGGCACACCAAAGTGAAAAGCCACTGAATTTCATGTATGAATTCTATATTATAGCAAATAGAAATTGGCCAATGTGGTCAATGTGGCCCACAATCATTGCAGCAACATAAGAAACGTTGTACTTTTACTTTGTAGACAAATTGCAAAAGGGTATGTGATTTTATGAATGTTGTTGCCATGACAGACATCTGCACCTACAGTATGACACCTCTTAATTTCTCTCATTTCGAACAAAAATAATCAGTTGTGGACTACTGTTGTAGAATTCAAACGAAGAATCCACTTTGTCTAAAATGACCGTATCAGAAAGTATGGATAACAGGATACGGTAGTTCACTATGTCAATGCTTGCTGGAACGTCCTGCGAGATAAGAATGCCAATATGGAACGATAACATAACTACTCACGGATTACAGCAACCATGTGGAAATTAAAAATACCTGATATAACTGGTTTTCTTTACAGGTGTCAAATCAATTAAAGAATAACTGGACTTTTTGTGACCTGATGTAACCACAACTAACAGTACTTGACAAACAGTTTTACATGTCACATGTATGTCAGGACACAAACAACATAAAATATTACGTGGGATGTTTGATTGCTTCCAGGATCTCCAAGGGAGGTGAGGAGGAGGACAGAGAGACGACTCCCGTTGCAGACTGGCCACTGTGAACAGATCAGCGCAAAAGGATCTATTAGCAAGTTTTCAGCCAACTTATCAGCTACTCTAACTGAGGACAAATGATAGTACTGGTGTAAGAATCCATGAAGTACAGCTTAAATGTATTTACTGATATATCATAATTGAGTTTTGGAGCATAAAATACAAATATGTATGATAATGTATGCGAGACATGTTTTGTGCAAGTTGTTAGGAGTCCCTACAGTACATTAAGTGAACAGTTACCTGGTATCTATGCTGCTGCTGGCTGCAGTCTCTCCTGCCGGCTGTGCTGCTGCTCCACCTGTCGCTCCAGGCTGGACTCCCTTGTCTGCAGCCTCGCTAACTTCAGCAGGCAACTACACAATTAAAATACTTCATTAAATGAGCCGTTTCAGTTTATATGTTTTAATGATTTCCCTCTCACTTATATCTAGTGGCATTCAGCCATGCAATTAATTTTATTCGTCAGTCTTTCATGTTTCTGAAAGTTACATTTTCTAGGAATTGTACTTAAGTTAAGTACTTGAATAAGTGAACTTAGCAAAACACCTTCAAAAAACAAGATTACATTCACCTTCATTGTATTGGGGTGGAGGCAGAAACCTCAGACAGATATTTTGAAAGCTGAAAAAATAAATCTAAATTATCAGCATAGATACCACTAGAGCTAAGTGAGAAAATATGCTTATTTAACAGCTCAGTCCTGATATCATGTATGGAATGATGAGTGAGCCTCAAAAGTTTATCTGAGTGAATGAGTCCTGATACAGTGCATGTTAGTTACATCAGGATCACACTTTATGTGCATGATTAATTACTCTCCAGAACTGGAGAACATTGAGTTTCCAGGGTTTCTGCATGGTTAACTAAGTTATTCAATCATTTAAAAATTGTTCATGCTCTAACCAACCAAACTTTGAGCACTTTGTCATGATGTGTAGTTATAATTCCGAATGAAGACTAACCTATCATGAATGGGTGAGCTCCCTAGCTGCTGTTGCTAGCAACAGTGAAGGTGTTTTCGATCATATTGGACAAAACATTCTTCTGCAGCATTACAATCCCATTTGTCTCAACTATTCAACTTTAGTATGTAAGACATAATTTCTGCCACTAGGGGTATCTGAAACAATAACCAAAGAGAGTTGGCTTGTATTAAAGTGGTGTAGGATCATGGGAGTTTTTGCCATCATTGCAGTCAGCTACACCTTGTTATGATTCTTTCAGTGTTAATGGTTCAGGAGCTGATTTATCCTCACAGGTAAAAAAAAAAGAAGTAAAAAGTAAAAACACTATAAAGAACAGCCTCATGTTAAAAATAAGTTTCTCAGACGCTGTTTGTCAGACACAGGGCGTCTCTAAAGGGCTGTGAGTCAAGCTGACGCTATCCAGACATCCAAAATTAGTCCATCTTGACTCTTCCGGCAGACAACACTGACACATGCTCTAAAAGGATATGGTGCCACTGACTAGCTACCTGTCAGTGGCAATTAACGCACACTGCTGACTTAATACAAATTATAGATTTCTGTTTGAAAATTACTGGAGACATTTGTGATGATGTAGAGACACAGCTCAAAAATATATATGACATAGTTGTTTTAAGATATTTTAAAGTGGAAAAGATTTATTGTACCTTTCCAAGACCTGCAGATTCCATGTTTTAGATTTAAGGCTATTCAATGTTCAAATTTCAAAGCTGGATGTTGCTAACTTGCTATTGAAGCTGCAGCTATGAATGATAGCAAAAATGCCTCCTCAATCCTATTGGCTAAACTAGGACTGATCACTACACATTTTTGCCTCTATAAACTATTCAAAGTTAACATCTTGCAGCAATGTTACACAGCTGTGGGGTTTTACACAGCTTGAATCATCACAAATACATTATGAATTACACATGATCCTGGTATCACAGCGAACAGCGTTAATCTAAACCTGCAGACAGCACAATACTGGAAACAAACTACACACTCAACAAAAACAGGATGGGAAGGAGCACTACAGGTGGAAGTGATTGTCTCTCGCATTGCGTGTTTCTGCACAGCATGCTCATGCAGTAATACAGAGTAGTTAGGGGAGCTGCAGCAAAAAGACAGATACAGCAAAACACTTAACTTCATTGTTGCCCAAGGACCTCATAACTGACCTGAGAGTGATAGATGTAGGAGGAGCGTGGGCTACGTATAAAATCCAAAATAAAGGCAGCGTCCTGTCAGCATACACAAAGAACACAACCCAGGATCAAACACCCCAAGCCCAGTAAGAAAAAGAGACAACAGAAAAGGGGCATGGAAAAAAAAAAAGCAAATGAAAGGAGAAAAACAACAGCAAAAGCCCAACAGTGAAGCACCAGCAAAGAAAAATCAACAGTGCCTGTTGCTGATAACAATAAATCTAGATGTCTCAGCAAAAGCTAAATGGCAGAAGCAGAAAAAAGTATTCTGCTCCACTCATTGAAAAGACGCTTACCTTGCGGGGACTGTCTATATGTGTGGGAGCTGTCGCAACAGTGGTGGGGTCACTGACAGCTGCTGAGGGCTTCATCTGCTGCTGCTGCTCCTCCAGCGTCCTGACAGGATGCAGAAAAAACATAGTGACCGAGATTCATGGCTCTATTGCAAACATGTTGGCCTGCGGTTCCTAGGGACACTCACTTCTGATTCTGATCCATCTCCAGCAGGGCCGACAAAGCCGATGTGCCTTTCTTGCCTTGTGGGGCAACAGGCTCAGGAGGATATGGAGGGAGAGGACTCGTAATTTGCAGTCCTTTCATTGGTGTGCCTTTTGGCTATGAGAAAATATGAGAAAAACAAGGGAGCGGCATAGCGGTGAGTAGATAATGTGTGAATTTTCATTTTTGGGTGAACTATCCCTTTAAATTAGTAAATAATATTGTTTGATAGAGAACTTTTATAAAACAGTACAGACATAATCCGAAGAGAACAAAAGTATCAATGATGTAAGAATACAAATATTAGTCAAAATAAAGTACTGCAGTATTATCAGCATAATGTCCTCAAAGAAAGTGGCTCTTGTTATGTGTTTTATAATTGTACCGTAGAAATAAAACGTCTGAGACCAGGTGAAAGTGCTTTGATTAGTGTTGCATTCAAAGGTCGATTTTCAAGGCAGAGCCAACTTTAGTTTAGTTTTTTGGGGGGGGGTTGTTGTTGTTGTTGAATTTAATTTATGCAATTATATATTTCATAACTGGTGACTATAGCTGTCAGATGAATGTAGTTAAGTCAAACGTACAGTATTCCTCTTTTAAAAGTAGTGGACAACAAGTACAGAGACGGAAACACAGAAACATTTTTTATCTTCACAAACTGTATTTGTGTTCAGTTGGTAAATGTTACTATAAACCACTGGAAGATGTTGATCTTTCTGCCACTCTCAATTCAAAACAATGCGACAGACAATTGTGAGACTAAAATGTGTTATATTATAAAAATGTATAATCACAGATTATTTATGTGTGGTCAGGTATAGATCAAAGCACAAACAGTTAGGAGACAACTGCACAGCTTAATATAAACTAAGAGAGCCTCACCCTGATTATCCTGTCAGAGCGGTGGCGTCGGCGAATGCGATTGAGACCCTCCAGGAAGCGGACGAAACCATCCAGCAGTAGCCAGTCCCCGCTACCACCAACCCTAGCACTTGCTCCCTCCCCATAAATATCCCAGTGGCCCTCCCCATCTGCCACTCGGCGTGCACCTCCAGCTGGCAGCAGTAGGAAGCGAGTCCTCCAGAACTTCAGTGAGTCGATCAAACTGGGGAGGCAGAAGAAAAGAATACCATGGTATTTGACAAAAATTTTAAATTATTTTCAAGAATTACTTTAAAACTAGAAATGTTGTACTGCAGTTGCATGCCTCCACCAATCAGTGCAGTTTCTGTCTACATACATTTTTTCCCCAAATCCATATAAGGTCACCTTGACCAATGAAATCTTGAGGTATCACCTTCAAGAGGTCAAATACATGTTTTGTGAGGCCACATTTACTTTTCCCTCTGATCGCCAAAATCAAAATCAGTTAATCTGTGGGTTTAAGTGAACATGTGGGCCGAATTTGAAAGAATTCACTCTAGATGTTCCTGTGGTATCACATTCACAAGGCAAAACAAATGTTTTTTGAGGTCAAAGTGACCTTGACAAAATTCTAATCAGTTTATCCACGTGTCCAAGTCAATGTTTGTGTCAGATGTAATGAAATTCCCTTTGGGCACTCCTGATATATTGCATTCACAACCACGGGAGGTCACGTGACCTTAACCTTTTGACCTTCGACCACCAAACTCTAATCAGTTCATCTTTGAGTCCAAGTTAATGTTTGTATCAAATTTGAAGACATTTCTTCAAGCTGATCTTAAGATATCACATTCACAAGAATGGGACAGATGGATAGTAGACAGACAACCCGAAAAGATAATGCCTCCGGGCACTGGCTGTCACCAGTGTTGAGGCATAAAAATGAAGCAAATTATATCCAGTTTATAAAGGAGCAAAAATCCAGAATCGCAGTAGTATAGTATTCCACATATATAACTAAAACAGTATGTAGTGTGTAAATACATGCATGCGTGTGTGTGTGTGTGTGTGTGTACCTGAAGTCCTCTGAGCCAGCAGAGCAAATGTACTGGTCTAGGTAGTTCCATTTGTATTCCTCCAGTCTCTCGTGGCCAAACTCCACCCAGCAGGAGACAAACTGAGCATCAGAGTGTGGAGGACACAGGCTGTAACTGTACTGGATCTGAGCTGACTCGTATGGGTACCTAAAACGCACACATGGACGTACATAAGTATGCATGCATGCAGACACGCACACATTATGAAACTCTTTTGGACACTCAGATCTCATTGACTCATTATCCACATGAGGTTGCACATGGCATAAATGCAGATTTGTGTTTGTGAATGTGTGTAAGACATTATCAGGTGCCCTCACTTTGGCAGGTAGCGAGTAACAGTGATTATTTTGTCTTTGAGACAAACTTTATGGAAGGTCCGGCCCATACTGAGCCAGTACACTGTCTCCTCCTCCTCCGCCCGACGCAGAGACACCAGCCCTGAAAACAAAAGAAGAACTGGTAGTTTCTCTTTCACTTATCACGAATATCCATGTCATCTGAATAGTTGGGCTTGTTGTTAAAGTTGGGAAAGTATTTTTACAGGAGTTGTACAATTATACATATGCAACTGAATTTTCTTGTGTTACTTGAAGATGTTTCATCCTCTAATCCAAGAGGCCTCTTCAGTTCCAACTGACTTTTGGGAGCTTTCATCCCCAGGTATTTAACCTCTGTGGGTCTGTATCTATCCTGACTAAGTTGTTACACATTTCTTAGCTTTTTTTGACAAATAATTGTAAAACAATTTGACTTGTTTGCACCTGAGGTAGTTATATAAATAATGAGAGGTTTAGAGGGGAAATGTGAACAAATCTTAATATGAAAATGAAAAAAAAAATGGCCTAGACTTCTGACTGCTTTATTGTCAGCCAAGAAGGTTGGGAATTGCAGATTTATTCTTAATATATCATGTGTTTTTTAAAGTAAAATCTATCAAGTAACTACAGCTGTGAGATTAAAGTTGTGAAATATAAGTACAAGATAGCATAAAATCTAAATGCTCAAGTAAAGGACAAGTACATCACAATAATACTGTACTTGAGTAAATAAACAAGGAAATAAATAATAAATAAGGACACAACCTGAGGCAGAAGCAGACAAAGAAAATGAATCCTAAGGGCATAAAAATAACCAGTCTTCTAATAGTAGACCTCATTTAAAATTTCCTCGGGATTTGATATCAAGCAAAGACAATAAATAAAAAAGGTACTTATTGCATTGGTGATGGTATTTAAACATTCTCAAGCAATGGACACAGCATATAATGGAAGGGATTTAAATAAATATGTAGTATAGTATGTACAGAAACTTTACCTCTGGAGTAAAGAGGGCTGCTGCCAAGAGGCGTGGCTACAGCAGGCTGTGGCTTTCTGTTATTGGGCTGGACAATGATCTGGTAGCCCTGCATCAACCTCTGACAGATAAACTCCTCAAATACCTGAGACGCACTCATCACTGGAGATTCATCCTCCCGCCTGGGGTAGAGACAGAAATATGAAAACACAGGGGATTTGTTTGATGTTGGTCAAGAGAGACTCATATTTGCATGATGTGATGTTTGGATGAGCAGTAATTAGGTTTCTGTAACACTCATGTTATTTTTCCAATGTCCAGAAAATGCATTATAATATTAGGAACAGCCTTTTACTGATCCTCAATTCACGTGTCATCTTGTGTGACTAAATCATTTTTTGTACCCAAATAATGCAGAAAATGTAACACTGCTTATTTCAGTTGTGAGGAGGACCTGTGATCTTAAAATTCATGCTGCATATGGACCCCACTAATTTTTGTCTGTATGTTGCCTAGGAGGAAATACCCAGGGCCAAAGAAAGCTCTCTCCACCACTTACTGCTGCTCCCAAGAAAAAAAACGTGAGGGGGGCCTTGAATGGAAACTACTCCCTGGATCATGTGCATTTCTAAAAGATATTGAATGTACTAGCCAGTTGTACAAACTGTTTTACTTAGATGACAGGATGATGTCTACCTCTCCAGGTCACTGTGCGGCAGAAGGTCGTAGCAGCCCTCGGTGTAGTCGTTCTGTAGTGCCTGGCGGTCTGGGAAGTAATCGGTGGTGAGGGGCAGGCAGGCCGGTGTGGTCAGAGACTTCCAGTCTACCCCCACTGTGCAGCAGAAGCTGGGCACTGTCGGGGGTGCAGACAGCAGCAGGGCTTCAGGAGCACCCACGCCATGCATACGCACAAACAAAAAATCCCCACAGCGAAGACAAAAACATGTACCCAGAGTGGAGCGGTACATGTGTGTGGGGGGAGGGGGTGGGGCAGGGAAGCACAGTAGAGTGATGAGAAGAAAGGAATAGAAAGGATGAAGACATGAGGATGGAAAGGAGTGAAAATAAGGATACAAACATGACATAAAAAGAAAGTAAAAGAGAGGGGAAGAAAAAACAAGTATAGGGTTATTTTTACTGGCCTCATCTCCCTTGCTGATGATTCCTGAGGAGCCTGTAGTTGTGGAGCAGTGATCAAACATGCAGATTGTGGCCTTGTGACAGTCAGTCTGTGATCACTTAGAAGCAGTGGAAAATGTGTCCTGAGCTCAAGAGAAGTGTGAACTGTAATGTGACTAGAGTGACTTTAAGCAGAGATATTACATGCAAACATTCAAATCACGAGCAAACTCTCAATTCAACATACTGTGAGAAAGAGAGATTTGTTTTACAGAAGCACCCAGTTACAGTCAAATCAAGCAAAATATGCACTACACACACCACCATGCAGGAGAGAGATTTACACACAAGGCTTCTTGAATGCAGACAGGTCTTGGTGTAGGTCAGTTAATTAGGGGATTTGAAGACCAGGTAAAATTGTATCTGATGAATCAAGTAACAGATCAACAGGAAGAGGCCCGGAAAAAAGAGAGAAAATATTCCAGTAGACAGAGAGGATACAGAGGGAGAAGAGGAGGGTAACCCCAAATCACACGACCTGTTAGGGCTGGTTATACCTACGACCCCTGGAGACAGACACCCACTGGAGAAACCTGCCTGCTGAAGCTGAATAAGCCCTCACAGGTAAAAGACACCTCTGAAGGTTTATTTCCATCATGCATTTGGTGATGAAGAATATCAGCCCGATCCTGATGTACAGCTACATGACAATGTTTGCCACTTATCAATTGACATGTCTTTGTTTTTGTGAAGGCAACATGGACTCACTTGGATCGGCACTGATGAGGGAAAAGTCTTCAAAGGAGGAGCCATGGTTAGCCAAAGTTCCTGTACAGAGATCAGAATTAAAGCAAGAGCCGTGAAGTTACAATTTTTATAACAATGATTATTTTCATTGTTTATTCATTATCATTGATGCACTGTAAAAAAAAAAAAAGAAGGAACGACCACTGATCCAAATTCCCAAGCATATGTGTTAAATTGTTTGAGGAGGACACTGTTTTAGACGAGATGTATCACCACTGTTATTGCTCCCTGGGCTTCCAGTGAACTCATCCATCCCTCCACCAATGTAAAGGCCCTCTCCTGCTTGTCTAGATGTTGTTCGCCTAAAATTAAGATACAAATAACAAGCATTCACATTACTATGTGTTGCTGCTAACAATGTTTAGAAGGGAAACATTATTCCGTGTGGTAGGTGTGTGTCACCTTCCAGTGGCCTCGTGATAAGCCAGCTCCAGCAGCTCGGCGGAGGTGTGGGCAGGATCTCTCTGCTGGCTGCCCTGCAGTTCAGCCATGTTTTGTCTGGTCTGGTGATGGATCTGGATGGCCTCTCCAGAAGGACCTGAAGAGAAAAATTGGCACATACAATCAGCTGCTTAGATGGATGTCACTAATAAAGCTTTTATTTCTTCACACTTCTATGTCAACATCCAATTTTTTAAAACATTATACACATTTATAAAGCTAGATGCACCAAAAAGTATATATATATATATATTAGGGCTGTCAAACGATTAACATTCTAATCAGATTAATCACAGGGTAGCTGTGATTAATCACTATTAATCACTATTTCTAAATGCCTGAACAATCCCCATTTTCTATGTATATTGTTGTGGGAACGGAAAGATAAATGACAGAAGGCAGATATATACATTTAACATTTGTTTTTTTATTGACGACAAGCCCAAATGATGGCGTTATTAAGATTGAAAAATAAAATAAAATCAAACTAAAACATACCACACCATAATTAAATGTGGCTGTCTCTTTGCTATGCCTCTGAGCAAACATAGGATGATGTTATTTAGAACATAAAAAAAAAAAATCTAACTCAAAGCCTTTGCTCTTTTTTTAGCAAATATAGGATGGTTGAATAAAACTTTTTTCTTTTCTTTTTTGAATCAAACAAACAACCAAACCTTTACAAAATTAAATGTGAAAATCCAGCTCGGTACAAACCAACTGCAGCTTCTGCTCTGATCATGACGCAGCGGCGCTGATCACTGAGCAGCTGTGACCAGAGAAACTCTGTGTTTCACTGTTCTTCTACAAAGTCACTGATGAAGCATGAGCAATTAAGGGTAGATTGGACAATGTACAGTCGAGTAACAACGTCATTTTCACGCTGATCAGTAGGTGGGGCTGTGACGTTGAGTAAATATTGACATATGGAGCAGTTCAGCCCTGGACTGTGATCATAGGTTTAAATGTTGGTGCCGATTGGACAGTGCACAGTGGAATTTAAAATAACTTCCTGTTTCAAAGTGAATCCTTAGGTGGCGCTATGACTTATAATATTAATATTATAATGTTAATATTGATCATGTGACCAAATTTTGGGGCTGGTTGGACAATGCACAGTGGGGTTGCAAACACTTCATTTTCAAACTGATCAGTATGTGGTGCTATCACTATCCCTACATACAGACTAATAGATCTGTTCAGGCCGGGACTCGGACCATGTGACCAAATTTTGGGGCTGATTGGACAATGCACAGTGGAGTAAAAAAAAAAAAACGTCCTTTTCACAGTGAATTAGTAGGTGGCGCTATGACCCCGAGTTAATATTGACACGTGGACGTACACAAAAAAATCGAGATCGTTTTAATCTCCATGGATTTGAGATGACCCTCACCAAATTTAATGTTCATCTGATGAAAGCTCTAGGTTTAGCTCTAATGTGTAAATGGTAAAAAATGGCAACTTAATTCAAAATAGCCGACTTTCTGTTTGGTCTAGCATATCGACCCAAGAGAGTTTTTTGTTTGGTATAAAAAGACACATGTCCCTACCAATTTTTGTACATGTCGGTCGATCGTGGTGCCGGGGCTGCACTTTAGGGGGCACTATTCAGCCATATGAATGCCTCCATTCGTTTTTTGGCTGGCTGTTGTTACACAAATGTAGTTTGAGGGAGATTGAACAATGTACACTGAAGTTACAGTAATTTTGTGTGTCATCGCGACATGTTGAAATTTGTCGCCACGCCACTAACATGGTGTTCAACGAAAACTCACAGTTTCCATATGACTTAATTGTCAATGTCTTGAGGCACTTCTGACAAAGTTTGACATGGTTGCGGTCAATAGACAAGGAGGAAGGATTTCTGTGTATACGTCATCAGGCCGGGATTGTTGTCATACATATCCAGTTTGGAGTAGATTGGGCCATGTATGTCCAAGATACAATAACCTTGTGTTTGGATGGCGAATCATCAAATTTTGACGCCACGCCGCAGTCACACCGTGTGACGAAAACTCAAAAATGTAAGTAGTTTTAATCTCCATCTTGTTAAGATGACCCTCACCGAATTTGAAGTTGATCTGATGGAAGCTCTAGGAGTAGTTTGTTAAAATGCACAAAGTGTAAAATGGCCAAATATGGTGCAATATGAAATTATGTGAAAATACGGGATTATCCTGCAAAAAAAGATTGCTATCATTCTAACGCTAGTATTCTAACGCTAGCACACTCGCGATCTTTTTTTTAAGGTTGTCATTTAAACGATATTAAACTTAGTTTACGAATACTAATACTAATACTAATAGGTAGGACTCTGTGTCACCTCACCGACAGGGAAAGTGTGCATCCAGCGCCGGCGGTTAGAGGTGAGCTTCATGGGCATCCTGGATGGTGTGAAGGGGTTTATCAGAGCCCTTTGTGGGGTGTAACCTCCTGGACGGATGTGCAGCGTCGACTCCGCACTTCCCACTGTGAACCTGCCCGGGGCACTGGAGTCTCGCTGAGAGTCCATCATCTTCTCCAACAACTCTGAACAACCGAATAACAAGACAGCACAACACGACTGGGATTAAGGGCAGTAAAAGATGGAGCTCACTATAACAAATGATAATCAGTAACAAGGCTTTAGGGTTAGACTAAACCCTGGAATTGTTACCCCTGGTGCTTGTGTATCCGAGAGAACTGCTGACTTCATATTGGGCAGGAGGCATGCGAGGTATCAGCAGCATGTTGGACACTGGGCCTAGACTATCATCAGAGGCCAGGCTACGCTTTTCCTCAGGACCCCCAGAGCGTATGGGAGGGGACGCCCCTATGCCTGCGCTGACGTCCACGGAGCCCCAGCTCTTCCTCCCACTCATCTCTTTGTCTCGACCCATCCTGAAAGACACATTGTCACTACTATTAGATAGGACTCAAAGCTCAATAGAAAATCTTACTCTCTCCACTTTGTCTAATGGAAGGAAATTTTGCCACCTGAAGTTGGTGCTTCTCTGAATTCGCGAAGGAGCAGGAAGTCTGAACACCTGAGCGTCATAGGCATCATAGTCCACCTGTATAGGCAGGCTGTTATCAGAGTCCTTTGGAGCACAGAGAGCTAAAAGAGCAAGGTTAGGCAGAAGATGAAATCATTATCAAATCCATGCTGTCAAAGGATGTCAGAGAGATAAACAATCACAACTCACTGTGGTCTTTGCTGCTCTTGAATTTTTCCGCATGAATCTAGAAATTGTTATAATTTGAATGAGATTAAAACATGCAGAAAACCTTTTCTGAACTTTTTAACCTTAACGTGGAGGTACCTTGTGACCAGCCAGTTTGATTCGAGGGGTGAAGGAGCTACAAGAGTTCAGACTTTTGGAGGTGTAGAAGCTGGGGGCAGGTAAAAATAAAAACAAAAGATAAGTTGATCTGACCTTTGCATAACATGGGCATTGGTGTGTATTTTCATGTCTTGCCTGTGGTTGATCCAGTGGGGCAGGTTATAGTCATCTCCCACACGAGAGTCTCCAGAGGTCAACCTATTGTGCAGCTACAGAGAAAATGACAGTGTACAGTGAAAAAACAGGTACAGTATTAGTCCTGATGCAAACACTGAGACTGTCGATATGTTACCTTGAACAATGGTACTGCGTGCAATGGCTGCTCCCCCATACACACCAAGTCTACCCCAATACCTAAAGAGGGAAAAGTCTGTGTCACCAGCACAATTTAAATTCATACGATGGTCCGTTAGTGCTCTTTGCCTATGTGTTGGAAGAGTGTTTGAATCATCAAACTCACCGTTGTCAATCATTCTCTGTTTGGTGAGAATCATCAGTAGACGGTCCACTTCAAACACTCCTACCCCAGGTGTAATAACAACTGACATTTGTCCAGTGCGGTCAAAGTTTCGGTTGATGTAGTGCTTGTCAAATACTGTTGGATACATGAAGACACTCAGCTTTTGAACCAGTGTGGTCAGAGATGAAACAATAGTGTTACAGATAGTGACATACAACAAGTTACATCTAAATATGTTAATTGTTCAGTTTTTTTGTGTTCCATATATTTGCTAAATGAGTCATAAATAGGATATCAACTAATCTTTACTTAATAAGTTTCCGGAATACACTTGATCACAGTTCTACTTTGGGATTAGAGGACGTACCGTTGAAGGACAAGTTAATGGCCTCCAGGTAGTTTCCCTGAGCAGCAGTTGAGTTATAACCCACAGGAAAACCATCTGGCACGAGAGTCAAAAAAACACAAGGTTTCAGGTGAAACAGGCACCTTATTCAAAAATCCATTATTCAGCCACATGCTGGACTCACACACTACCTGCTTCTTTCAGTCGCACCAGGACAGAATACTGGATGAAAAGCTTCTTAATAGTGACCAGTAAAGATGTCCACTCATCCCGCCTCTCATTCTGAGCCACAACCCTGACCACAAAACAGTTATGAGTCATCATAAGATACATTGTACGGTCTGTAATTCTGTTGAGCTCTAATCAATGGCTTGTTTTACTGTGGCAGTATGCTTACCTATAGAAGTCTTCATAAAATCGTCCCTCATGATCCTGCCTGATGGAGCCTCTCAAAATCTCTGGAAATTCATCTGAGGAACATGATATCTCAAATGAATTAACATCCCCACATCATCTGTGCCACGCCTCATTGTGGTGATAAAGAAAGAAAGAAGACTCACCTATACTTTTAGCATTGTAGAATGTACGTGAGAAAAGAACGACTGTCACCTCATGACTACAGTTCTTCTCCTGTATTAAAATAAACATTGCTTTGTTATTAATAATTATTCAAGCAATTCTGGTTACAAAAATTGTTTAAAGGTTCAGTGTGTAGTATCTAGTGGTGAAGTTGCATGTTGCAGCTGAATACCCCTCACCTCACCCTCCCCTTCCAAACATGAAAGAGAACCTGTGGTCGCCTTCAGTTGTCATAAACCAGTGGTGTCAAACTCAATCACAGAGGGGGCCAAAATTAAAAACTGAGACTATGTCGAGGGCCAAACAGGGTTTTTTATTTATTAAACAGGATAGACCGAAAATTGGATAAAGTGAAAAAAGAAAACATGAGGTAGGCTACATTCTTCTTTTATGTACAGTACATGTGCCAGAGCCAGATGTTTGGCATCTTCTCTTGGCTGCCAGTTCATTAATGTTTGGGGTTAGGCTCTGTGCTGTGGAAACCCTACAGATGGAGTGAAGGTGTGCATCAGTGAGATAACTCCTGTGTGGGTTTTTGTTTATCTTCATCACAGAGAAAAGCTGCTCACACAGGTATGCAGTGTTGTGCCAGTTCACACTTAAAATTAACTAGTTCACGTTTATAGTAAATTTATTAGAATTTTGAACTAAGTTTACGGTTAAAAATTTAATGAATGATTATGATGACAAACGTACAGTCATGTGTTTGGTTCTGAATCGATGGTGTCGGATCATGTCTGCGTGTCGCTCCGCTCACTTTAACACTGAGTCCTGACTGTGAGCGTCACGTCTCCTGTTGTACTGAGCACAAAATGATGACGAGTCATTTTTCATGATGTTTAAATGCAGCATCATAAACTCTGGAGCGAATCAAACAAACACTAAGTTACTTCATGTGCTGATCAGGTCCTGATAACTAGTGACAAGTGTTTATTAGTTCAAGTGAGAGCAGAGCGGAGGAGGACACAGAAACTCCAGCTCGGTACAAACCACCTGCAGCTTCTGCTCTGATCACTGAGAAGCTGTGACCAGAGAAACTCTGTGTTTTCACTGTTTCCACTGTTCTTCAACAAAGTCACTTAGCGGCCGCTTCACGTGAATGAGCTCTTAATACGATGATGACGTGAACGTCAAACTTGAGTTTGACATGTCTATCATAAACATGTCATAAACATTCAAAAGGTGTTTAGTTTGTCCAGTCTGGACTACTGAAGAAAACATGGCAGCCTCCGTAAAGAGGACCCGCTACCGATGTTAATACAAAGTGTGTAAATATAAAGGGCCCATTCTAGGGTAAAGAAAACAACAATTCGTACAATTTATATGATTACACACTAGTGAAAACATCACTAGGATTATTTTATATTCAATTTCTGCCAATAGATCCTTTTCACCTAAATCTTACAAACTGAACCGTTAAGAGTTACAAAGACAAATAAAAGGAGATCACAAACCTTCCACTTGGCAAAAAGGTCAGACAGGAAACCATTTACAGCCTTCTCAAAGTAGAGATCACCTGAGACAGACACATTCAAATAAGACCCTCTCCTTCAGAGCTACATGAGAACCTGTTTCTCAATGAAAACAAATATATTCAGACAATGTCAGCTCAGAAAGTGTGAAAGACCAATCAGAGAGGTTTTACTAACCATAGATGTCAAAGTCCCACATCTCACAGCTCATCTGGATGAAGATGTACACCATTGCAGATGTGGATCTGAACACCACCTGTGTCATAGGATCACATGAGAATTCAGAGAAATTAATGATTGTAGCAGAAATAAAAATTTAAGCATATAGAGCTCTGCTTGTGCGATAACTTCACATCCATTTCCCAGAGACTAAGTCTACCTTTTATTATTAGACAGTGGTGCTAATTTAAGTCATTTATCTTCCAAACTTTGACTGATTCCAGCTCGTTGAACATGAGAATTGTATATCTGTTTTTATTTATCATCATGTTTAAATCTCTTGCCGACCTTAGTTTTGAAATATTTGTGTTTTAGTATTAAGTTATAATTGTTTAATTAATGGCAAAGACTGTACACACCCTCAAGTGCACCGCAAGAGTGAGTGTAAAGAGTGTAAAATGTCCAGTGTAATTTTTAACACCACCGTTGTTACAGTTTTATTACTGATTGGGAATAATTCCTCACTGTGGAAGCCCTAATACTGTGTCAGTAAGTTCCAACTTATTGTTGTATGAAAGAGCCAAATCAATACATTTTGAATGCTCAGTATTAGTGATCAATTATGTATAATCAATAACATCAGCATCTGCCTTCCAAACTGTTTATTATTGAGACCCTTACCCTGGTGTCTTCACTGATGTAACCACAGGTCACTTTCTCTCCTTTTACCCAGAGTTCACTGGCCTGGGCTCTAAAGAATCAAAAACATGCATGTTACATAAAAAAGGTTAAATGGAAGGTTAAGATGGAACACCTTAAGTGTCTTATCTGCATACATTTCCATTCTTTTTGTTTTTATGTTTGTTTTAAGATTTTTTTTGTGAATGTCTGCCATTATTTGTTTGAAAGCGGAGAGAGTGACAGGAAAAGAATGAGACAGAATTGGAAAGACATGCATCAGACCGGGACTACTGTGGTAAGGCCTCAGGCTTGATAAACAGTACACAATTACCTAACAGCATGTCATTCACTTTTCCTCCTGAACCGTAACTGCCCCCTTTGTCTTATCTTGTACACTACATAAGTTGGGTGCTTATAATTTGGGGAAAATGTTGTACACCCATATTTATCCCAAATTCAATTCATACTGAACGTATCTATGCAAAAGGAGTATGTATGAGACACTTGTGTTTAGTACCTGATTCCTGCAAACTCCACTTTCTGTGTCACATAAGCACATGTGGTGACCTGTCGTAAAGATGGAAACAGTTATATCCTCATATGCTATCCCACATTAGCCAGATATATAAACTTTCACATAGCCTACCAGGCTCTTCTTTAGTCTCCACATATCTCCTCTGCCAATGTACTGGTCCTTGAAAGTCAGCTCCACCAAGTCTAGTGTTACATCCTTCACAGACACAACTATTTTAGATTTTCTTTACAGTAAATGACATGTGGAGGAACTGCAGAGTTCTCAGAGTGAACCTACCTTTGGGTCAACAATGTTAACAATGACATCCTGGTATGCACGGAGTTTAAAGGCTTGTGCTACAGTCTGGTCCACACTGATTGTCTCTGAATAAAAACAAAATATCCATCATAGGTACTGAACAGGTAAGGCAACAATCAAGAACCTTTACATTTTACAGTAAGCAAAATATCAAAACAGTTATAGTAATTGTATGTTTATCTAGTTACTGTATTTGGTAGTGGGGGTGAACAAAATAACAAAAACACACTCCTATTTAATGCGACAAAAACAGTAACAAAATCAACTTCAGTTTAAAAATGACCACAGGGTTGAATGCACATCTCTATCCACAACGAAACACTGTACATCAGTGTCACAAAGGCAGGATGAGCTGTAGGGCTGTTGTACTGGACTGCTTTTTCTGCAGATCTATTGATGCAGGAACAACCAGTTCTCTGTGGGGACCCAGGGATCCTTACAGTTTAACTTGAAATAGCCTAGAGTTAGATAAGTTACCTTTCTGTAAATCCTCTTTAAGGCTCTTCACTTGCAGCAGGAGAGGACTGGAAGATAAACATTTTTAAAAAGTACTCAGCGATGGAAGCATAAGTAGGCTGAAACATGCCTGTTGTGTGTATACACAATCCAATACATTATGCAAGCTCACCTGTATTCATCTGTGGGGTGCGCAATCTCAATTATGTCCCCAAGACTGACTTGAGGGAAAACTTTTGGGTTGACAACCAACTCATCATCTTTTCAGAGAGACAGAATATGAGAAGAATAAATACAATCCTCCTGGAAATCTTTCACAAAGAAAACAATTATTTAGTAGAATAACAAATTACCACTTACCACTTCCAGCAAAACCTTTCTTGTGCAGCACAAGCTTATATGACTTGTTGGTCTTCATGATAAAGCTCCTGAAGAACACAAACATGTCTGACTTTTCAAACTAACACGAGCCATGGTATGTACTGTATATACCTACTAAACTCAATTACTACATGTAGAGTTGTAACTCCATGGTAAACAGTTCATTTGATTTTCTTTTAGTCTTACAGGAGAGTGGGTAACGTTAATAAAGACGCTTTGTCACCGGAAAGCATTGCTTTGTCTAAAGTTTTTTTCTTTAGTAATTTGCTAAAGTTGCTGACTCCAAAATACCCATGATACAATAAATCAGAACAGGGATGAGCTGACAGACTGTAGCTCAAATAAACTCAAGTGTCAATATTATATGAATTATTTGTAAGTATTTAAAGAACGAAGACAGACTGGGCAGAGCCAGTGAACACATATACAACTCAACTATACCTGAACAGTCTCTAGTCAACAGCTCGACCTGCCACTGGATGTTGACGTTTGCGAGCCTAGCATGTGGCTTATTTGAGACAACTTGTAGCCCGGGAACCAAATCAACCAAAAATAGCGACAAATAGCAACAACAATAAATGCTTGCATTGAAAATACACCAACATGGCGAAATAAATTTGAACTACCGTGTATAGTATGGGAATACACTGCGGTGTACTGGCTAACAGTAGCCAAGTGTTATTACTTCCTCCTAAACATGGAAGCGTGACGTGATTGGTTCGCGTCTGTTCAAAGAGTATATTGGCGAAGCAAGAGGATTCACTCCTCTCATTTCCACCCTTGCTTCTTTTTGAAGATTAAATTGCATGTTTTGTTTTTGTTCTGTATAACCCAGCATACACAGAAATTCCCCTATATTACATATATATATGTAAACATATGTCAACATATTAAACGCATTTTACTTGTATACAATATCTAAATAAATGCTTAATGTTAATCTTGAGTTGAAATTACTTATTATTTGTGTGAAATTCATCCTGGTTTAGATGTCTGGACCAATGCATCATGTAAAACCAAGCCTGAGTCCTTATATTTTTGCATATTCATTCCTAATAATCTAGGACAGAAGTCTTCAACAGGGGGTCCGCGACCTCTAGGGGGTCTGCGGAGGTACTGCAGGGGGGGTCGCGACATTTTTTGGTTGATTAGACAATTTTGTATCTTTTTTTAATAAAATTTTATTTTCCACAAATTTGAATTTGAATCTGTGAATTATTTTAATAGCTCAGTGTTGTATGCAAAATGTATGTTTATAAATGGCAGTGGCACGGCCACCCTGTACCTTGCACATGTTTAAAATAAAAACATGAATATATGAACCTGTGTATTATTTGAATAGCTTAGTATTGAATGCACAATAACAGGGTAGCTATGTTTATACATTGAACTAGGCCCAGTTTAATATAAAACACAATTTTATACAATATATATAGTAGGGGGTCCCTGCTCCATCTCTCCATCAGTTTGGGGGTCCTAGAAGACCCCTGATCTAGAATATTATTAAGACAGAAGAGTTCAGTCAGCTTATAAACTGCTTTATTAAATAATGGTGGGCTTTGACAAAATACTGGTCTTATAAATGCACTGTTGCTTACATCAGTTATTGTTCCACTGTATCAAGATGTGTTAGTAGCAGACTAATTTACACTTTTATTACTTGAGAGGAAACATAAACATTTGGTTTAGCTGCTCTCGAATTCCACACTCTAAACTTATCAGGGTACAACCCATAATAGTGGATGGGACGATATTCCACAACACTGTATGAAGAAACCAACACTATAATAGTCATAAAGACAATCCTATAGGTGTCCATTAAACGGTTTCACCAGGGATGATGTTGACCTTATGGCCATCATGCTATCTGTCTAGGCACTACTGTCTACATCTTAAATGATGTACGCAATAGAATTTGTTGTAGACATTGCAGAACTGAACAATACTACATGATCAGAATCAAATATTAGTTATAACAATGGTATGATAAGCTTCTCAAGGTCTAAACATTTTGTTCCACTGAACGTATTTTGGACTTTTATGCTATGAAAATAATCAAATTCATAATATTTAGTATCAACAAAAATAATCCATTATTGACGGCTTCCGTCCAATGGCAACTGACTTCTAAGAATGCACACTGATCAAACCCTCTCCGCAAACGTCCGAGTACATGACTGTTTTGTTTAGTTCTGTTTTGAAAACAGAACTAAGGGACATTTCAGTCCAATCAATGGTTAGTCATTTTGACGACTGCAGCTGAAAATCAGAACACAGCTCCTGTCTGGTTCTGCTCTCTTTAACAGTTTTCAGTCCCTCTTTTCATCAGCAGCAGCCTATTTTAGGGTCTTGGGATGTGGCTTCGTTCAGATTGGCATAATCTGACTCTGTCAAAACACAAAAAAAATTAAATTGATATACCCTCAAGACAGCCATTATAATATTCATCTCTGCTTGTTGGGAGTTAAGAGTCATTACTTACTGATACTGTCTCCTCGTCCGATGCTAGCAGGGATCCCAGTTTCCATGTCCTTCAATATGCACTTCTCAAGAGACAAAGCTGCCACTCTGAAGAAAAAACCCTGTACGTTCTCCCCTAAGTGTCAGAAAAGAGTATAGGTTCTTACGGTGGCTTTCTGCTGTTCTTGGATGCACTTTAATGTACCATACTCCAACAATTTACAAGTGTCAGCTCTTGGTTTTACCTGTTTTAGCCGAAACAGCCCAAAACTCTGCATGCATTTCTGTTGCTAGTCTAATGGCATCTTTCTCTGTTCTCTCTCTTTCTTCTGGGGGCTGAAACACATTAGAGTTGCTTACTAGAAAGAAAAATGTAGAATCTGCAAAATATAAATGTAATATAA
Source organism: Hippoglossus stenolepis (assembly GCF_022539355.2). Lineage (NCBI taxonomy): Eukaryota > Metazoa > Chordata > Actinopteri > Pleuronectiformes > Pleuronectidae > Hippoglossus > Hippoglossus stenolepis. Next base: position 481,643 of record NC_061493.1, read on the forward strand.
AATATACTCACCAGCAGGTCATTCTTAGTGCCAACCAAGAAGATAAAACATGAGTCAGGCTCATTTTCTCCCATGGCCTCCTGTAACCATTGGCTAAAAAACAACTTAACATTATCTTACAGTGAAACAAGCTCTTGCTGTTGATGTTACTCAGTTTTGCTATTTGTATGAGTTTCCTACAGATACATCAACAAAATGAGTTGCTATTTCTTTAAATCCCATTTACTGCAGACAGTGATCAACAAAAACTGTGCAAAATCTTTTGGCAAGCTACTGACACTTTTTGATTCTTTCCAGTTTGTTCAGCAGTTTTAATGACTGATGGTTGAATTAAGTGAAATGTAACATTAGCCTGATTATCAGCCTCTTGACCTATACAAGAAATTGTAACTGGATATTTACAATTCTTTATTGTGGAAAAGTACACTTGGATACATTGGACCAAAAGCTACAGCAGATTCAGTGTGAAATAAAATAAAGTCTCAGCCATTCAAATAAAAAGATGAGACTTGGAGGCTTCGGAACATTAACTAATATTCATTAAGATATTTCAAACTGAATGTGCTACAGCTCAGAACCTGAAGGACGAAAATGTGTACCTGTCCAAATATTTACTAGGTTCATCACTTCTGGTGGCCAATTTTATATTCAAGTTGTCAACTAATCAACTGTAACAACTTAAAATGATTATAGACCTAATACACTAGTAGAAAGCTATAATCATACCTACCGTGTGTGATCTAGCGATTTAATGTCTGCCATGTCAAAGACTGTGATAATGACTGAAAAAGATTAACAATGCATTTCAGAATTATTAGTTTCTCAGACATACAACATTTTTTAAATAACTTAATTCAGCAACATCTTACCATTAGCGCCTCTGTAGTATGCAGACGCTATACATTTGAATTTTTCCTGCCCAGCGGTATCCCAGCTTTAAAAAAATTAATAAACGTTAAACACGGATGTCGAAAAAAAAAAAACCACTCTAAAGTTACATACTCTATAAAAAGGGAATTCAAACTACTTACATCTGAAGGGAGACAGGTATTCCGGATATTTCAAACCTCTCAATTTCAAAGTCTACTCCTATAGTGGCCTTGTAGTCTCTTTCAAATACATTTTTGCAAAACCTGAAAACATCAAAACCAAGTCAAATATATATATGTTTTGCCCATGGTGTCCACCACATTTAACATGGAGTTTTATTATGATTGAAGTGATATTATATGTTCTGTGATTCTCATATTGTGATCTCAGATATAGCTATGTCGGTCTTAACAGGCTAAATATCTATTTGGCACCTATTAATGAGGCAGGTCTTCCCCACATTGAGGTCTCCAACAACCACCACTTTTGACATCTTCTGTCGGTCCCACCTTTTAGGAATACAAGAGACGCATGATTTTGAAATACGATGTTTGAGAAAAAGTAAGAATGATGCATCAAACCAAAACAGTAGACTCACAGCTGATGCCCTGCAGCTCTGTCTTTACAGGTTACTTTAGCCTTAATGTCCCAGTCTTTTTTCAGCTGCAGAGAGGCCTCAGGTGTGTAGCACTGAAAAGAACAGGATCATATACCACTGACGTTTACTGATCACAAAGCCATTAAATGCATGTTATAAAAACACTAACTAGCACTGCTATGCAAGCAACTCAGTGATGCTGCACTAATAATATGCACAACAGTGCTTTGAGCTAAATGCTAACATCAATTCAATTCAATTTTATTTGTATAGCGCCAAATCATAATATACATTGTCTCAAGGCACATTACATAGTAAGGTCGAGGCCTTAAAAATTATAAAGAAACCCAACAGTTCCCACAATGAGCAAGTTTGGCGAGAGAAAAAACTCCCTCATTAACTGGACGAAATCTCAAGAACCAGACTCAATGTGGGTAGCCATCTGCTCCGAGACAATTTCATTTAAATCAAAGAATTGGTGAAACTAAAAGTTTGACCTGATGATGGCGCTTGATGAAAACCATCTGTCTTGAGGAGACATGTTTGTACCAAATTTCTTGACAATCAAACTAATGAATATCTGTACAGAATTGTGTCTAAATCCATCAGGTAGAGACTGAGATATTTACAGGATAAGTGAAAAGTTAAACAACAGTCAGGGATTCTACAGAAATCATCCTTTGTGCAACACAGGTATCTGTAGTAAATTTATTGGTGATCCATGCAATCGCTGACATTTCCTTTTGAGACCAAGAATGTGAACCTCAAGGTGGTGCTAGAAGAACAGTTGAGAAATCACCACAGTCTGGAAGATTCATTTTCTATGGACCAAGAATGTCTGTTTAAATTTCATGGCAATTCATCAAATAATTGTTGAGATATTTCAGTTTGGACCGAATTTATGAACCAACTGCTTTACTTATGGTTCTCAAACTCAGGACCACAACACTGTGGGTGAATTTTTATGTAACCCCAAAAAGTTAATTTGACCTGCTCTTAGTATACTCTATGCAAAATAAAGCATCTACAATTTTAGACTTTTATATGTCAGTTACAATGGAAGACAATATAATTTTTTCAATTCAAAAACTTGAAAAAAGGAAACTGATTGATTTTATTAAATTATTAAATTAAGGAACAGCCAAACAAAAATTCACACTTTTAAAGACTCCTTTATTTAACAACATTCATAATGTTTAACTGACTTAATTATTGTGCCTTTCTGGTTCTGACATATATATATTTTACGACAATTGTTATAGGGTATATTGGCAGGGTTCTCAGGAGAATAACAGTTCCTCTGAGAACCAACATTACCAAACACCATAGATTCCTACCAAACTAAACTGCTTTAATTTATCATTTAATGAAGACAGAGAGCAGAATTACATGCTGACTTTGATTGGGTAGCTGATTGTAACAGCAAGCACAGTAATTACCCTGAGTGCTGTGATCTTATTTAAAGATCTTAGAAAATTAGTTAGTGTAGGTAGAAGTCACACTTTCCAAATACACTAACACCCTCCAGACTGGAGCTCCTACTGTTTTAACTTCAGCGATCATTGATAGACAGGATGTGGAGGAAACCGGAGCAAAGATTCTACCTTTGGGAATTCCCAGATGGCCCTGTCTCTCCTGATGGGTGGTGGGTAGGACATTATCCCATTTCTGTTCTCCTGCATGGCGACCTGAGAGCGAATATGTAACAGTTAGCTGGACTGAAATTTGTGTCATACCAAGGCCTCTCAAAATGACTCTGTGCCTTTATATATACATTTATTTATATACAGTTAGTTGCTGGTTGGTCCTTTTCGCTGTATAGTCTGTTGAACGCTGGAACACAGCTCGGTCTTATACAGTTTTTAAAGACGCTGTTCCAGCCGAGCATCATGACGTTATCAAGTACAGGGCTATGGTACAAGGCCAAAAATGTAGATCACTTCCTCTAAAATAAAAGGTGAATAAAAAATGATACGTATAAATAAAATCACCCTTTAGCAATTTTGTTTATCTATTATATATTGTCCTTTTAACAACCGACCACCTCACCCTCCCTCGGACAAAAATGTGCATGATCTTACATATTCAGCGATGTGAAGCTTAATTTTAATATGAAAATCCTGAACGGAAGTCCTGCCATATTTTGTTTACAGTGACAGTGGCAATGATGAGGCCGATAACACAACCAACTCCAGCAGCTATTATTCGTATTGTTTTTGCAGAAATGTCTCTTTGTCTCGCCGAGGTTCAAATCACTCACACCGTGAATCTCTTTACTCACCGCAGATGAAACTATGTACAATAAATCCTGGGCTCCTCGGGCCCAGTCGCTTTTGCTAGAGTCGCGAGCCCGGACGTTGTCAGACGAGCAGCGCGTTTCCATGACGACCGTACTATCGTGCCTTTGTCACGTGATAATTGTGCTTTTATTGCAGGGGGGTCCATAGGGTCCCAAAACACACACACACACACACACACACACACACACACACACACACACACACACACACACACACACACACACACACACACACACCAGACATGCATGTTGTAGCCATAGTGGTCACGTTTAGTTGGTTCATATCTACCACCATAATGATAGTGATTTGGGGTTAAACAGACAAAGCGGCATTTTCGTATTGGACAATTAATAGTGAAAAAAAAAAAGTGATTTAAAATAAATGAGCAGACAGTCATAAGTAATACGTTATATTAGGGCTGAGGGAAATATACAAAATCAACAAATCACTATCACCACCTACAACTAAATACCTCAATATTAAAGCCACTGGTTAAAAATTAGCCACTGAAACCAGGAATGGGCACTTGGGCTTATCCCAGCATGATAATATCCAAACTAGAAAGCAAATATCCCCCTGCCCTAAACCTTGTTAAGATCTATAAAGCAAATTGTGATTTGTGAAAATGGGCTATGCAAGTACAATTTTAATGATCGTTGGTTAAATACTCATGAAAGCAATCGTGTCCTCCTTCCCAACTAGTGATTAAATGGTCAAAAGTTACCAGCAGATGTCCCCCTTGTTACCAAATTCCTTAGTCTAAAAACATGACCAATTATGACTTTTAATAGCCATTTCCTCCTTGGCTGTGACAATAGGCCTACAAAGTGGATCAATGTGCCATAGCAGAATTGATCATTATATTTGCGATATTTACGATTTTTAAAACAGGGCCCGTTTTTTCAAAACACTACACACAATTAGCACAACCACACACCCAATTAGCAAAACACCTCAGATCCTTTGCAAAATAAAACACTCTTGTAAAAACTATACACTAATTTATCAAAACCATATTTTGTTACCATATGAAACACACACGTTTCATATGACTTAATTCTGTTTGAACCAGTTACACACTGGTACTGGTAACCTAAAACACTTTTAGCAATTCTACTTCTCAGTGATTAGAGTACTGTAAGTGCAGTACACAGAGAAAGTGCAAATATACAATAAATTCACCAACACTACACAAGACCAATGCAACATGGAGAATCACAACAAAACATGTCCCAGTTTTCATGCTACTACAGTAGTGTGCATAACACTGTAAGCTCAGCAAATATCAGACAAACAGAAACTGCTGTATCCAGTACAGGTTACAATGACAGATTTCACTGTATATCTGCTAAGATTTGGCTGAACTCTTAGTCCAGCCTCCCTCAGCCTCAATCCGTGGTTCACGACATGGTCAACTAGTGTTGCACGAATTTCATTTGATAAATTTGGTCCTCTTCTTCTTTGAGCACGTTCTCCTCCTGCTTCAGGTCTTCCTCTTCCTCTTCCTCTTCCTCTTCCTCTACCTCCACCTCGACCTCTACCTCTGGCACGGCCTCCGCCTCTTCCTCTTCCTCCTTCTTCTCCTCCGTGGATTCCCCCTCTCACCCTCACTCTTCTTCTTCTTCTGACTCTTTACATTTTGGTTGAAGACAGGTGAACTCACCTGCTGCATTTGTATAGTGCTTAAACCTGATTGGTGTGTCTACAATTAAGCAATCATGTGTTTGCGCACCTGATGGCTGTGTTGAACCAATTGGCTCATAGGGGGGGTCATTTGGAATTGCAAGGAAGTGACATCATGATATACTTCTGTGTCTAATGTATACAAGTGTGTTTAGTGTTTTGCAAATCACTGTGTGTATTGTTTTGCAAAAACTGTGAAGCTGACATTGTGCTTATAGTGGTGCAGATCTGGGCCGATGTTTTGCTCCTTGAGTGTTAGGTTTTGATAAGGTTTTGTGTAATACTTTTGATTTTAGTGTTTATGCAATCGAAAAAAACTGTAACAGCCTCCATTTCCAAAAATAACATGTAACACCATTCATTTTGTTAAATTTATAATGTTTATTTATGTAAACATGGTACTTTTTTTCAAATCATACAAACTGAGTGTGAAAAAAGCCATGGGAGGAAACACATACAAATGTAAACTTTTTGAAGCATTGGTTTTACGGATATTTTTCCCATGAGGCAATAGACACACATTGTCATATAAAAAGTTTATCCAATATAACATTGTACTGTTTTATTTTTAATAATTATTATTTTATGGACCATGTGTAGGTGTTATTGCCATTACTACCCCACCCCACCCCACCCCTTACATTACATTCTGGAGCTTCTAATACATTTTTGGTCAGTGGTTGCTTTTTGTATCATACATATAATTCAAGTTCTCAAGAAAAATTAGTGACATTAGTGATATTTTTAAATTAAGAAATGACAACTTTTTTTTCATCAGTTTCACTTATAACAAAAAACTTGCATTACAAATACAAAAATGATTCGATCTTATAAAATAAACAGGGAGTATATAATGAGAAATTCAGTACATTAACCTTGGTTTACATAGAAGAAAAAAAAACATCTTTACCCATAGGGAAACTGAATATTATTTTCATCTTATTCCTTTTGCTGTGAAATGTGGACAATTAATACTCAAAATATGACTTTTCTTGGTTTCTCTTTTATATCAAAATATTGTGGAATAAAAATGAATAAGATATAGTTTGTGAGTGTGTGGTTATTGTTTGGAAACAGAACTGCATTTACAGTATGTTTGTCTTCAGTGCAGATGGGCATGAAAATGCCCACTTTGAATTTTACTATCTAAATGTGACGGACAAAACTTTTTCAGCTCTGGAGTTTGATGTCAGATGAAACTATTTGTACAGACCACACTCTTTTCCATCTAAACAGATTTTCACACACTTTAGTTTTTAAAAAACAGTTAAAAACATTCATTCATAGCACATGAAGGTATAATTAAGAATTCTTCAAACACCCACACAGAGTCTTAATACAAAAAACCTTCTCATTTAAGGGATAACATATTCCAATGAAGAACCCTATCAGACCAATAATGGCACAATGTCATAAAAAATTTTCATTTTAGTAACTGCACTGCAGTGGTGCAGCAGAGACACTTCAGAAGCCTCGAGTAGAGATAAAATGCTGCCTCAAAAAAAAAAGGCATCTCACCTTTATAATATTTTTTTAGTATTGATTAGGTTTTTAAAATTCTTCAGACTCTGATTTTACTATTGGGTCCCTATTGTTCTGATATGGAAACACGTTGCTACTTTACATCTCATGAAATATCCCCCTGTGTCTTGACATATGTAGGGACCAGCCAACCAAAGCTGAGCAGACTGGCTGCTGTTGGAGTGGATATAGAGGAAAGTATATCAGCAAAACGGACTGGGTTTCCCCAGGATTCTGTGCAGCTCTGGAGACATGAGGAAAGGTTTTTCTGCACTACCATCATTCCTCTCCAAGTCATCACCTGGTTGGCCCGATAAATGGGTGGATGGGCAGAGAGAAAGCAGGGATGAATGAAGGAAAAGATGGACGGAATTGGGGAGAATCAATGGTTGAGATTAAGGTCCAATGTCACGTGAAGATATATGGAGGGGAGGAAGAAGAGCAGGACAGCAGGGTGATTATAAATGAAGAGGAGACAAGAAGAGAAGCAGAGGTTAGTGCTGTTAAACAGCTTTGTGTAAAAGAGATGAAAAAAGACTAAGACTCGGTCAAATCAGAGCAGTTGTAGAATATGTGACTTGTTAAAACAAAGGCTGAAACATCCAAGCAAAGCATAAGAGGAAAACATGTATCAGTAATATTTAGGAATGAAAATTCAATTCATTTTAACGAATTAACCATTCAAACCCAGTGTTATTTTCCTGATAAATTAGGCTACTGATAAGTCCCCGGTTAAATTTAGAATAGAATTTAAAATTCTCCTCCTCACCTTCAAGGCCCTTAATAATATGGCACCATTATACCTTAAAGAGCTGGTAGTACCATATCAACCCACTAGAGCACTGCGCTCCCAGAATTCAGGCTTACTTGTCGTCCCTAAAGTCTCTAAAAGTAGAGTAGGAGCCAGAGCTTTCAGCTATCAAGCTCCTCTCCTGTGGAATCATCTCCCACTTTCAGTTCAGGAGGCAGACACCATCTGTACGTTTAAGAGGAGGCTTAAAACCTTTACGATAAAGCTTATAGTTAGAGCCGGTCCAGGCTTGTCTTAGACCTGCTTGTAGTTATGCTGCTATAGGTCTAGAATGTCGGGGGACACATGACACACGGAGCTTCTCTTTCCAGCTTCTCCTTCCTCTTCTCAATCCTTATCACATCAAAGAAATGAATGTCTCATCAATACATGTTACTGACTTGACTTCTTCCCCGGAGTCCCTTTGCCTTATCGTCCACAGATCCAGGGCCGCAGCTGTGGCCACATCATGGATTAGGATGGTGGATCGCGAATCAGAGATCGGGATCGTAATGGTGGATCCTGTATGGCGGATTCTGTATCGTGCTGGCTGATCGTGATAATAATGGCGGATTCTGTATCGTGTTGGCTGATCGTGATATTAATGGCGGATCCTGTATCGTGTTGGCATCTGATAATGGTGGTGGACCACGATCGAGGGGGCAGCTGATGGTGGATCCTGATGGCGGCAGTGGACAATGACTGTGGACTATAGTGGCATCCGATCTTGATGGTGGATCATGATCGTGGTGGCTGCTGACCATAGACTATGATTACAACAAGACTGCTTGATATATAATATTTCTCCTCAGATACTCGACCATTACTGACAATAATCCATCAATTAATTGACCTCCAGTTATGCTTCAAAATGTTTATTCTTATCAATGCTGCTAAAACCCTTATCTTTCTGATGTTCTCCTTTACACTTGACATCTATTGCACTTCTGTCCGTCCTGGGAGAGGGATCCTCACATGTGGCTCTTTCTGAGGTTTCTACCTTCTTTTTACCCTGTTAAAAGGGTTTTTTAGTAGTTTTTCCTTACTCTTGTTGAGGGTTAAGGGCAGAGGATGTCACACCTTGTTAAAGCCCTGTGAGACAAATTGTGATTTGTGAATATGGGCTATACAAATAAAATTTGATTGATTGATTGATTGATTATCTATGACTGCTCTGATCATGTTGATCTCGTCATCTACCTGCATAATCTTGTCGGTATTAGTATGTTGTAGTATTTTGTAGTATGTTGTTCCAAATTGTATTCCTCTGAAAACGTAGATGTAGAAGACGTAGGTGTGAATTTGACCCTCAAAGGATAAAGTGGTATAGAAACTGGTACTATTGGTTTTATTAATATTGTGCCAATATAACCATAGGAACATGTTAAACCAGTTTGTTTTCATTTCACAGTAGCCCAATATGAATAATTACAGTTATGTTCTGTAGTAGGAAACATAATGACAGTTTTGTACTTACAGAAGCAGAGGAAGAGTGTGTCCACACACATGGCATAGACGCTGAAGAATCCATGAGCAATCAGGTAGGCACCCATGACCACAGTCTGATGTGAGAGATATACTTTAGAGAAGCTACAAAGGGGCTGAGGGGCTGCTCTGATGGCAGATCAAATCATATTAAGATACCTAAAACATAATCTTTATGAATTCTTATGAGTTTTGGATTAACATACTCCAAAAACACAAAATCTAACCCAGACGTTGTTTTTACACACATCCTAACACTGACCTAGTAGGTTCCTTTATGTGGCTCAAAACCATTGTTCTGAACTTGTGAGGACCAACCAAAATGTCCTCACAAGTTCAAATGGCTTAAAAGGATTAAGACTTGGTTTTAGGGTTCATCTAGGAATTAGCTTGAGGTTAGGGTTTAAACACTGACCAGCAGGGGGACCCAATAGTAGTTGAGATGGGGTACGTCTTCCTGGATAACAGGGATCTTCATAGTGAAGAAGAAGAAGGCAATGACACCTGTAAAACACACACACACACACACACACACACACACACACACACACACACACACACACACACACACACACACACACACACACACACACACACACACACACACACACACACACGTGTTGCAGGTATAACACATCATCACTGGCAACTGACTGTTGAAAATGAATCTACAGGAACGTGTTGTTGCACTAATGTTGGCAGTAAGGGAGAGTTGACTGTCGAGTGTCACACCCAGGTTCTTAGCAGTCTGGGTGAGGGCTAACACGGAGTTGTCAAAGGTAATAGTCAGGTTGTGGGTGGGAGAGGCTTTCCCTGGAAGGAAAAGTAGTTCAGTCTTGTCAAGGTTAATTTTCAGGTGGTGGTGTGGACAATGTAAGACTTTACTTACCAACTCCTCCTGCTATCAGCAATTTGCCCAGAAACAACAGGAAGTCTGCCACTCTGTCTAGAACTGCAACCCTGTAGGGGGAGTGAGATATTTCAGCATGACCACTCGTCTAACACATGATCCACACAGTGAAAATCAGCACAGACATGACCCTGCTTATAGCCTGAAATAAAGGGCCCATATTCTGGGCTTTTACTATCCGTAATTACTTGAAGGGGTCAGTAGGGACCCTCAAATTATGAAAACAGTCACTCCGCTGACTTTTTCACTCAGTCCATTACAAGAAATATGTTCTTGAAATGTCGCATTTCGTACTTCCTCTTCGTATGATGTCATCATGGAATCGCACTCTTCTCTCAGCCCCACCCAGCCGGTACCAGTCCATCCTCTGAACCCACCACCCCCGCTCCCCACCACCACCACCACCCCTCTTCCCCTCCACACCGAACGCGACACCAAGCAGACTTGTTGCTGAGCTAGCAGCTTGTTAGATACCACAGGCTAGCCACAACAAACAACACTGAAGAAACACTGCAGTGTAGAGGGATGCAAGGAAGAGAATGCAGAAGAGAGCACATGGAAATACACATTGCAGCAGTTTATTCAACTTCAAACCACTGATATATCATCTTAGGGGTACCAATACCTCAAATTAAGTCCCAAAAATATGGACCCTTTAAGCTTAAATTAGAATAAAATATCCTGGATACAGAAACGTAATTTGGAGCCAGGGTCTGCACAGTAGTGGACGTGGTGTGGAGCCGTGGTGTCGAGGTCCCACCGAAACACACGTTCAACCAATTGCAAGTCAGTCTTAGCTGTCAATCATTACTCTTCACCCTGTTTTTATAGTGTCAAATAACTAATTCAAACCAAACTTATCAAAAACCGACAGAAATCGTTTTTGGGAAAACTTTATTCGCCATGTTCTTTCATGTCCCATCTGCTAACTAGTACTGCATCCAATCAAGATGATTTGGCTTCCCTATTGGGGAGTTGTCATGTCCATCCATCTCTATATACAGTCTATAGTTGGAAGCCACTGCTTGTTTTAATGATCTCAGTTACACAAAGAAGGATCACTTATCCTGAACAGCAAAATGTATCCACACCAAAAACTGAGACAAGTGATCTGATCTCCTTACCTGACCACATTTCTCATCAATAGGAAGAAGGCCTCTTCGGCTGAGGTACAGAAATTTTTACCATAGATCGCCACCTGGTGGAAAAGAAAGAGGAGACAGTTGTCTCAACAACAAAAGAATGTTGATATTGTTGTTGACAAAATGGACAGTGCATTGGTGCTGTTCATATTACTCATGCCTCAAAATGTTACTTTAACCAGCTCACCATGATATAAGCATTATGGTTCAAGTAGCGAATGAATTTCTCCAGACACCAGAAACAGCATTTCAGACAGCACATTATGAACCGGGACAGGCTGTTGTCAATACCTGCAAGGATAAAAGCACAGCATCAGTCCAGTGATTGTGGTAGCAGTTATAGAAGTAAGGAAGTAAGGAGAAACAGTGTCGGAGTCTACATGTCTACATTTTGGTTCAAAACCATCCTTGAGAGGATATTTTGATCGGTCCTCATGATTTTTAAGGGCTGTTTGAGAGTTAAGACTTGATTTTAGTGTCAAAGTCAGAAGGAGGGAAAGCTAGGGAAATCATTAGTTCACCATAGAGACCTATACATATGTGTGTGTGGTTGTGTGTGTTTATATGTGTCTGTGTGATTGTAAACCTTTTAGTTTCTGCTCTAGGTATTCCAGGATGATCCGCAGAAGTTGGACAACGGAAAGAATTAAAGAGCCAAATGCCAGAGACCCTGTGTGATACCTGCAGATAGATAGAGGAAGATATTAGTTCATTGTTAGACACAACACTGTTATTTCCAGCTTTGGATAAAATATTAGATACATTTTACATGTTTCCATAAAGTCCGAAAGACGATGGTCCTGAGAGAATGTCCTGACCTGACAGCCCTAATGAATGACAGCAAGAGTGGACATGCTGGGATATCCTGAGGCTTCCTCTTGGCCCAATAGTAGTTGGCAAATGTCCCTGCCAGGGTGCACTGCTCCAGGGCCAGACTGAAGTTGACCAGCCAGAGGAAGACAAGTAGGTTGAACAGCTGCAAAAGGAAGAGGTAGCGGTGGTAGGACGTCTCCCCACCATAGAAGGCAAACTGACACTGAGTACCCAGACACAACGCTGATGTGGAGATGTTGGTTCTGTTGAAGGTCTGGCAGAGACATGAGGGGAGAACACAGGGTAGTCTCTCAGTGAGTGTATGCAATACACATCTCAACCATTAATATATTATTAATTTAGTGTGGAGGTTGTGTGTTATCTTAATGTGAACGGTTGCAAAAGACACAGCATATACCTTTCCAGAATGTGCAAATATGAATGTTTTAAAATATAAATGATATCTTTCTTATAGTTTGTTGCAACTTCTTGTCTGATAGACTGACTGACAGAGACAGAGCTTTACTGGATACACATTACTTATTAATTATTGTGCAGGAGGTCAATTATATTCACTAAAGAACAATGTAATACATTTTGCCTCCTGTCCTCAGGACATCTGTTGAGCAAACTTATTGTGGAGCTTTACAAAGCTTTACCAAATTTCACCAAGTTTGTGTTGCAAGTTTTCAAAGGTGAAAAGTCTAATATATACAGCATGAGCCAAGAAACAAAATTTCTAGCTGCCTTTCTGACATTTTATCAGTCTTAATAGGCTGTAGATATCTTGGAAATATGGGAAAATGTAGTTTGACTGTTCAGTTTCCCAAATGGTCCTAACACCTTTGTCACTTCTAAATAGGTATATGACTATACGTTTTACACAATATGTTGTACCTCAGGATTGCATGTGCTGTTGGTGTAGGGGCAGCTGACATTAGGAGACCTCACTTTGTAGATGGGTTCACCTGAGGATGCAAGATAACTGGTTTCACAGTGCTGGTTAAAGACCCATCTGACAGGCTGGTTGGAGAGGTAATGATAAAAAAAATCCATATATACTGCACATAATTTAAATTGGTGCGAGTCTTACAAATAAATCACTCGGCTCTTAACAAGAAATGACGTAATGTGAACGCAGTGAAGGATACATGGCAGTAACTGCCCAGTAGGAGATGCACACAGTCAACAAGAGGAAGGTGACAACTGGAAAGAATAGTGTGGACATGATGTGACCGATAGCTCTGCAACATCAAACCAAGAAAACAACCATCACTATAGTGCAGGTTAAAAACTATGAATAATTTGTCATTTTTGTAATGATTTTTCTTTGCTGTCTTCACAGGTCATACTTGCTGGCCTCTCTGAGTAGGGCAATGGCCACTCGGACTCGTCTCCTTAAGAAGATCAACAGCGCCAAGATGGAAGCTTCAGTCACTCCCAGAGACACCACTGACAAACACAAACAATAGGAAATTCACTTTTGTAGTGGACACGTGATAGACAGAATTCACCAAAGACTGTATTTAATGTGGTTTGCACTTTTACTTACTCCTATAAGGAGCTGCGGGGTTACCATGGTAACAAGCGGATGTTTTGATGACAACTGGTAGTTCTCTGTAGCCGTAAAAAAGTTTGTAAATAAACGCACACCGAGAGGTGCAGAAAACGAGAAATCTCACGACTACTTCATCCTATCGACTCCTACACCTTCTTCATATTTTCAGGGTCAAGGGTGTTTCTCCCAGTTTACTGTTCTGAAATATATTTGCATCAAATTATTTGATTCACATTACAAACTTTTTATGATCTTCTTCTGAATAACCACAGCTCCTTTCTAAAGTTAGACAGCAGAGACAAATTAAGGCCCATGCAAATCATTATACTATATGTATTTTTTATATCATTGGACATTGAAAATGTGGATAAGACTAGAACATAATTTGTTAATTAAGTCACAGGCATTGTTTCAAATAAATCGTTTTTTATATATATTAAGTAAAGTTACAACTTCTTGTGGTGTTGTTGCAAATGAAACATGATTCAAGAGTAAAGCAGACTGGTTTAATCACAAGTGCTGCTTCACAGTCTTTTGAAGAGTGTTTGTTGGTGTTAAATGATACTTCAGTCCCATCAAAATTAAAAAGTGATTTTTATGATGGACACTAAAAAATCACGTTGAAAACAAAAAAATAAAAAAATAAAAAATCAGTTTTTTGTACCTCTGAGCAGTCCCTATCTGTAGTTTGTTTCATTCAACAGGTTTGAATTTGAACTTCGCAAGAAGGAAGATACCATCAACATTTGATTTCTTGTTTAACAGTATCAGGTGATTAGACTGATCCAAATGTGCTGCTCAGTCCCCAAAGTGAAAGAGAGAGAGCACATGCAGTCATCTTACTTTCAAGAAAAGGGATCTTTAAGAACACTGGAACTACAAAAACGTTTTCTAATGAGCAAAAGTTTCTGTTGTTAATTCTTGTTTTTTGTATGTATTTTTGGGGCTTTTTATCGCCATTAATGGATAGGACAGAGTAAGCTTGTGAAAGGGGGATAGAGAGAGAGAGTGGGGGAGACATGCATACATGACTCAAACAGAATCAAACCCGGGCAGCTGCAGCTCTACCAGGTGAGCTATACGCCGCCCCCTGCTGTTAATTCTGACTGAACACAGACTCACATAATACGATCCATGTCTGTCTAAGTTGTAAGTAGACCTGTACGTCAGTCTGCAGGCCGACCTCTGTAATGGCAACATCAGAGCCCGGTGTGTGTTTGAGCTGGGACCAGACCACCGAGCAGTACCACATACCTGTAAACACACACACACACACACACACACACACACACACACACACACACACACACACACACACACACACACACACACACACACACACACACACACACACACACACACACACACACACACACACACACATTCAATTAATTTGTAAAGATGCTAAGCCCATGTTATCCCAGCATGATTGGATAACAACAGCTAGATTCAGGTAGAAATTGCTCTAAGACTATGTGATGGCCATAGTACACACCATATGCCAGCAGTAGTATGAAAGTGATGATAGTAGCCCACAGCAGCAACCCAGCTGTGAACCTCAGCAGCAGGATGAAGATCAGACTAACAGCCATGGATATCAGCAGACCTCTGTCAGCAGGTTTTAAAGTACAGGGGGAAAATCATATGGTTTAATAAAGGCCTATGTAACCTCTGCTCAACTGCAACTACTGCAGCCACAAGCAGTTACAAGCAGGATAATGGTGAATCCGAATAAGTAGTGAACGCTATTATGCTATCATCTGTCCTTCTATTTAAACAGCAACATGAGGTTGTTTTGCTCAATTGTCGATTGCCTATAGAATCAAATCACAGTCATCATGACACTGGCATCAAGAAACTAAATCAAACCAAACTCAGGAGGAGTCTTTTCCCAAGCTTTGTCTAAGGGGAGGACCACAGTCTCTGCGTTACATTCATTGACCATCAGGCTAAATATTGAATGTGGCCAAAATATCAATGAGACCCGAGTAGATGCTGGGGTTTTACACAAATATTGTATATTGTTTTTGTAGTTACATGAGTATCCATGCCCAGGACTGAGAATAATCCTCCATTATCTTCATGCCCATCTCCTTAGTGTCCACAAGTCCTGTTATAGTCCTGTTCAGAGGAGAGATAAATTACTTAATCTGTGGATATGAACTCTGTATATGAGTTCATAAAAATGAATGAATGAGTGTTAAAGAAGAAGTTGCAGTACTTGGTTGCACGTTGGAGTTCACTGACACTGTGTGGAATTTCCAGAGCATCCTTAAACCTAGTTCTGTTCACTACAGTCACAGTCCCATTCAGAGTGGTGAAGTCTGGTAGACATCTCTGGAGAACTGACACACAAACACAAACACACAAAGATGAGAGTGACACTAATACACCGTGAGCACATTGATGCTGTCTAACTTCCTACTGTCTAACTCTGATCAGTCCTCCTCTGAAACTGCTTTTACAGCAGGGGGTAAGAGATATTAAGCTGATAAGCAAATCCATCCATTATGTAAATACATTTTATAATAGTGAAGATTTATTTGAGTCAGTAGATGGTTTTTTGACTTGTGGACTTCTCTTACCTACCTTTCAATGTAAATACTGAGTAATTAGTTGAAATGTTGCATGAGTTGTGGGAGAAAGTCTAATCCTTACATGGTCTACTGGGTATGATCATGGAGGGACAGTCCTCATCTCTTAGAACCTGAGATACTGGCTGGAAAACACAGGACAGACAGGAAAGTAAGAATAACAACCTGTGCATGCGTGTGCGTACTTGTTTGTGCATGTGTGTGAATGCGTGTGTTGTGTATTCTGCTGGTCTTTGTGAATGAATGTGTTCTGTGTGTTTTGCACAAACACAAAGAAGAAAAACAAAAAATTCCAAGAAAGAGCTGCTGGTCTGAACCTACAGTCACAGGTCATCACCTGCAAAGATGCTTTTTTAAACAACAGTTTATCATGTGTGTCTAAATGATAAATGCTTGTCATATATCAACATCAGTACCTTTTCAGGGTTATTAAATCCAGGCTTACAGAACTGTTTATAGTATTCCCAGTAACCCTTGTTGAGTTTGTGTTGCAGCTGCATCTCACTGTAGGTTGCAAACTTGTCAGGGCACTGTGACACACACATCTGGAATAAAATTAACACAGACAGTAAGTTTGCTGATGTATTCAGGAAGATATCGAGCTATTGTTGTGGACATGTCATAAACATCAAGCTACTTTAGCTCAGCCTCAAGTTTGTGGATTAGGTGAAGAGTCCTCTCTGTGTCTGAGTCCTCTCCTAGGTTAATTCTCTTAATGTTTAACTGATATGATATATCAGGAGCCATGTGTGTTATTATGGGAAGATACCTGCGTTGTGGGGCACTGCAGGTTGATGAGTATAGCTGGGTTGGCACATTTTAAGATGTTGAAGTAAAATAGGATGGGTTTCTTCCTGCAAAAAAAGTGTTTAATGCCATATGTGATCATTCTGTTACGTTTGACAAGTCCAGAGTTATTTAGCCTATTTCTAACAATGCTGTTTCACTTTTCTATATTTGCAAGCAATAGCAGAGCAGAAAGAAGAAATTGTTGTTTAGCAGGTTAAGTACATATAAACATGGTGATCTGACCTGCTTCGTAAGAATCTAACCAACTAGTTTGGCTGCCTAAACTTATAAATGGCAACTGAAAATAATAAACCAACAATGTCTGAAAATGATCAAACACCATCTTTTGATTTCTCACGGACCTCAAACCTTTGTCTCCTGAATGGATGTCCTGTACTTGACCCATTGACCCATCATGTCTGCTACCCACTCTTCATACAACCTCATCTGACCGCCTATAGGCTTTTTGCAAAAATGCAGGCATTTAAAAAGCACCTGGTGGCAGCAGATGTCACCCACGTCCGTATGGTGCTTATTAAATGGCGCACTGGATAATTTTCTCTTTTCTCTCTGCCTGTTTTTAATGAAAATGCACCTGGAAATTGCAAAAAAAAGGAGCCATTGATCGTTCTATACAGATGTATATAGCTTTATAGCTGCTGTGTGACTACTCGCAGCTGGGTGTAAACAGACACATTTAATTATATCGTTTTTTGTTCTCTTAAGCATCGGAACAAGCAGGCCTGTTTTTTCTTCATTACACAAAACTTACTACGAAGAAATTTAAAGGCAAAAAATATGTCAAAAATATTTTGTGGCTAAACTGCAGTGTGACCCAGTTGTGAGAGTAAAAACTGGAATCTCCAAAGGAGAAAAACATTCATTGTAGATGTGTGTAAAAGGAAAAGCTGTAGAGCTGCTGGTGTCATCCAAGTGTCCGCAAGCCCCGACATTCATATAAGACTCGAAACAGCGTCATTTACACCGTGTCCAAGTCCGCTAGCATCGCCATCCGGAGGATGACTGGATGACTTTGCGGAATTGAATTTGATAATCTGGACAGGTAATTTGGTAATCTGGGACCCTTGTATTAAAATAGAAAAATAAATACTAAATCAACTTGCTTAATGAAAAAATTACTGAGAAAATGTGAAAGAACATGTATATTATTAATAGAAATGTCATTAATTCACATTACCATGTAAAAGTTTTCTTTTACATGGTAAGAACCCTAGCCTAAATAAAGAAAATGTAATATTAATTCAAAACTTTCTATTAAAGCTGTATCCCATTAAAAACAATATATTAAAATGCAATCAACAGCAAGCAACAATAACAATAACAGATCATTCATTAACTATTGGGGCTATTCAGGGAATAAAACGATCACACCATGGTCTTCTCCACATGTTTCGCGAAACCAATGGATGCAGACCACAGGACAGACACTCTTCTGTGCTTTTGGATCATTATTGTCCTGGGGAGCTAACTGATTGGAGGATTGAAGGCCTCTTGACTAGATTTTGTTAGAACAGGAAATAAAAGTTAAGGTGTCCCACATAACCCGAATTCACCTTACACACTACAATTCTGCCAACACAGAATAAAATTACATGAAATGAAATCACATTTCAGTTTGTCCAAGAAAGTATGGAATCAAACTAATTCCTTAACCCTTATGTCTTGAATAACTTCATGTGAACCTATGGAAAACTATTTTTTTTTAAAGTCCAGTTATAATGATAGTGACATTCTGTGAGCTCCTGCACAGCTGTTTAAATGACTTTGGAAACAAACAGCGACAAAGGGTTAAGTGTTAAAACAGTGACTTACGCATTGGAAGTCCCCTTCTGCCCACAGAACTGGCCATAGCTGTCTGTCGGATGGAGAACCTTCCTGGGGTCCCCATGTAACCAGGCTGGACAGATGGACAGAGGAGATTATTTGCAGGAGACAATCAGTCTGCATCAAATAAGCACTTAAACAGTCTGGTTATTGCGAACTATCTGATATCTTGATATTTATATATTTAATTACACATTTATGTTGTTATTGAAAATGTTTATGATATTAAAATGTCAAGAGAAAAGTAAAAGTAAAAGAGTAGCTTCTTACTGTTTGTTGAATTTGCAGAATACAACAGAGAAGGATTTGTGTGTTGGTGCGTGTGAGTATGCGTGCATGAGTGTGTATGTGTGCGTGTGTGTGTCAATGATGATTTGTCTATCCTTCAGTGCCAAAAATATAATCAGTCAAAACAAATCTTCTTCTTAAAGTGTTCATGACCTGCCCATCCAGCATCATTACACACAACGACCTTTCATCAATGAAAGCTCCAAGTGCAGTAAAACGGCTGATGTTATTAATGGCAGTGGAATGAGAGGACGAGAGGAGAGATTGTGCAGTGCTGATGGAAGGAAGGAGGAATGAGGAATAAGAGAGATGGGGTATATGGACAAAGTACAGTCAGGGGCTATGCATGAGAGAGTGAGGGTGATGTCATCAGGAATGATGTCATCCATGTCTGGTAGTAGCAAAGCTGGGTTTTGGAAACTGTCATTGTTTTAGTGTGTGTGCACCTCTTAGTGTGATTATGTGTGTTTCTGTGTGCTTGCACTCTATTAAGACACGTGCAAATGTGTGTTAGTGTGTGTTTGTCTGTGTACAAAGTAGGATTAGCTAGGATTAGATCAGGATCATATCCTATTTATGGGATGATGTCACCAGTAACCCCACACACACACACACACACGCACACACACACACACACACACACACACACACACACACACACACACACACACACACACACACACACACACACACACACACTAATGGACGACTGCTTTGTAACTGCATCTGCCCTGTACTAACAAAGGAATGATGTCATACTTGTATATGAGGCAACCCACACACACAGATACACGCATATGAAAATAGGAACACTTAAGGTAGAAGGGATAGGAGTAGTCGGGATCACACCTGCTGTCTTGCAGTGGTCGTCATAAAATTGTGAGGTACATATGTCCTCCGTTCTATTTGCGACAGTTTCAATCAGCTGCTTCAGATATTTTCCCACTGACAACATTAAGGAAAAGCACGCGATTCCAGTATAAGGCTTGGCTTAGGTGGAACATAAAGAAATACAGCTGATAAAGGTTGATACATGCACAGATTTGAGTTTTTGGATTTCTCATTCAGACTGACAGGATTCAACATTTAGGAGAAACACTGACTAGTTTGGACAATTCTGTACCTTTCACATAAAGAAAGAAATGAAAACACTGTTGGAAAGCCCTCTAGGTATCTAACTCCACCTTGATATCATACTAGAAAATGAGATTTAATGCTTGGCTATTGAGACAGGGATGATCTCCTCCTTATACTAGTGGAATATGGAAGTGCAACCCCCATGTCTTAAATGCAGCTCCATGAGCTCAAATTGTTCAAATATAGATCATAGTGTGTGAGCTCTTTTTGTGTCTCAAGGCAAAACATAGAAAAGCCTTGCAGTGATGTGCGTCCTCTCACTTCCTTACTTCCTCTCTTGCTTTCTCTCCTTTCCTTTTTTCTCTCTCCTAACAAGCAACTATCTACCAATACGATCAATGTGATTGAGGCACAAAAAAGAAGGAAAGAAAGCTGGGAAACCAGAGAGAGAGAGAGAGAGAGAGAGAGAGAGAGAGAGAGAGAGAGAGAGAGAGAGAGAGAGAGAGAGAGAGAGAAAGGAAGGACTGAACAAAAGAGTAATTCTACATAATCTGTTCAATATGAAGACACATGATCAGTAATTACATTAAAATAAATATTTTTTTCTCTGCTCTGATACTGATTTAGCACAGTCAGAATGCTCAGTGGTAATTACCCTGGATGGTTCTTCTAGTGATGTGCATAACAAGCAACATTCTTGTTTTCAGGTCTCAACACTTGAAGCTGCATTCATGAATATCATTTGGGGACGGCATAGCTGTAACCTTACACACAGCATCTGATAAATTATTATCACCTGGGCTGTAAAAAGTGGGTGAGGGGAATCTCTTGCGTTTGTCTCTGAGTTTCATGTCCTACAAAC
Organism: Hippoglossus stenolepis; assembly: GCF_022539355.2. NCBI lineage: Eukaryota > Metazoa > Chordata > Actinopteri > Pleuronectiformes > Pleuronectidae > Hippoglossus > Hippoglossus stenolepis. The sequence goes on from NC_061493.1 coordinate 502,768, forward strand.
CGAGATCAGATCAGATCACAAGCTGATTGTGAAGAGAAAACATGACACATAATACATTTGTTGCTACACTATCAAGAAACAATCTTTAAATACTTCTGCCAGAAAAATGCCTGTAATGCATACATTTTTTTAATTTTTGTTAAAAATGTATAATGTGAGCATGTGTCTCTAAGGTCCCCAAATATAGAAAGTACAAGAGCATTTATTTTTTGGACTGGACAGGACCATGACCTCTGTGTTGGTCTGAAACTAGCAAAGACACTTGGTTGACGTTGCTTTGCGCCACTTTGCTTTGATAATAATTATTATGATAATAATAATTTACATTTTTATAGCGCCTTTCAAGGGACCCAAGGACGCTTTACATGGACAGATTGTATCAAATCCTGTCATATGCTTTTTTAAAAAGTTTTTGGGATGTCCAGAGGGATGTGGACTTGCAAATCTCTGTTGGCAGAGCATTCCAGCAGGTGGGGGCCACCACGCTGAAAGCTCTGTCCTCCACAGTCTGTAGACTCTGGTCAAAGTATCATAGATTCTTGGACAGGAAGTAGGTTGGATATGTATTATTACTTTGGTTTTCATTTATTTTGTAAATGGACAGCTTAATGTATATTTATATATTCCTTTTACTTTAATGGACCAAGCTCTTTCACTAATTTTATTTTGGAGAGATATGGGACTGTAAAAGGCAGATTAGCAGTTCAGACTGGGCAATTTTTTGTTCTGGAATAATGCCTTGCAGTGCATATTTTGTCAGATTTGTTTGTATTTAAGAGAAGATTATTAAATAAATATAAATGACACAAGTTTTTTTATTTTATTTTGGATAAATTCATTATTATATTAATCAAGTAATACAAAATAATCGTTAGATTAATCGATAAATCGAAAAAATAATATATCAATCGATTAATCGAAAAATAATCGTTATATTAATCGATAAAAAATAATCGATAGGTGCAGCCCTAATTACAGTGAAGTTATTGAATATTTTTTTAATATTACTTTTCGGTGTTGCACTTCGTAGACAGTCCCTGTGCACTCGTCCATTGAGACCAATGTTATGTGTTCTGCTCGGAGGACGGCTCATATTGATGAAAACTGGCTTGTAGCCTGTTGTCTACCTTACTACGGTGGGAAAGAGGTGGAGTTTGTGTTTTAACAACGTTTTCGATTATGATTTATTGATCCGAGTAATCTGACTTCCGGGTCACAGAAATCATACAAATTAAATATCAAAATCAAGAACGGCCCGTGACCCTGTTTTTATTTCCTGTGTTAGATCTGAGCAAAATATCCAAACTACGAAAAACAAACCGTTATTCGTTTTTTGGACTCAGATTCAAAAATGAATAACGAAATATTGACTTGTTTTTTAATTTTCCGATTTTGGTTTTATGATTGAATATGAAAAGAAAGAATGATACGCGGATTATACACAGATTTGTATTATCTGTTTGAGTTGATCTGCTGTCCAGCACTGTATTATTGCAAATTGTATGTCTGCTAAATAATCAATGAGGGAACTAAGCTGAATAAAATGTTAGTGTGATATCTTACTGACTCATTCCTCCAACTTCTGTTTTTGCTCTACTGCTGATTGGCAGACAGCCATACACAAATGCTTCATCCAATCACCTGCCAAGAACTTAACCCCTCACTCTTTTTCCAATAAAGTTCTAATAAAGTTTCCAATGAAATGTGCAGTGTTGGTAGAATAATATTTATGTGTAGATTAGGTTTGTAACCTTGGAAATGGCAGTTGACAAAAAAAAATTCCACCAACAGAGGTCAGTGCCAACATATTCTCTTGGCAACAAGGCTTAACAAAGTGTTGCTCTTGAAGTGTATACAAACACACTTGTGGTATTATGTTGTGTGTGAGTGAGATCAAGAAGAAACAACTACGACCATACGTGTGTATTAAGATAATACACTGCAAGAACAGTCAGAGCAAAGAGTTTTTTTCTTTGTGTGTGTGTGTGTGTGTGTGTGTGTGTGTGTGTGTGTACACTCACCCACTAGCCCCAGGGACAGATATGAAAGGATGACAACAATGAAGATCAAACAACACAATGCATCAGTGCAGCTTCTAAAGAGACAGAGAAGAAACAAGTTATAAACCACAACAGAAAATATATCTCTATAAGTCCATGATAACTGTTCAGCCAAGTGAGTGTTCGCATACTGACTCGAGTTGAGAATCATCACAAGCTGATTGTGAAGAGAAAACATGACACATAATACATTTGTTGCTACACTATCAAGAAACAATCTTTAAATACTTCTGCCAGAAAAATGCCTGTAATCCATCAATTTTTTTAATTTTTGTTAAAAATGTATAATGTGAGCATGTGTCTCTAAGGTCCCCAAATATAGAAAGTACAAGAGCATTTATTTTTTGGACTGGACAGGACCATGACCTCTGTGTTGGTCTGAAACTAGCAAAGACACTTGGTTGACGTTGCTTTGCGCCACTTTGCTTTGATAATAATTATTATGATAATAATAACTTACATTTTTATAGCGCCTTTCAAGGGACCCAAGGACGCTTTACATGGACAGATTGTATCAAATCCTGTCATATGCTTTTTTAAAAAGTTTTTGGGATGTCCAGAGGGATGTGGACTTGCAAGTCTCTGTTGGCAGAGCATTCCAGCAGGTGGGGGCCACCACGCTGAAAGCTCTGTCCTCCACAGTCTGTAGACTCTGGTCAAAGTATCATAGATTCTTGGACAGGAAGAAGGTTGGATATGTATTGTGGCGCGAGGCCCTTGAGGGATTTGTAAGTGAGTAGGAGTATAGGGCCCACAGAGTTTTAAATATCAAGTTTTAATTCTAAGGGCTGCTGCACACTAGATTTAACCTATTCTTAATTTTATTATCTTCTGAACGCACAAACTGGACGATTTGGCCTGAACATCAGACCACACTTGCTGTTTGTATGAATCAGTTTCACAGTGGCGATTTCCAGAGACTTAAAATCTCACACTTGTGTAATTGTATGTGACTTCAGAAGAAACACAAACATGCAGGAGGAACGACGTCGTGTGAAAAAGGACAAAAAAAACTATGGATGTAGTCATGGCTGAGAGGGCGTATACATTTTGCAGCGCAGCCTGGAGGTGAGTTGGAAATGTACTTTTGTTTTTTGTCGAAGCTTTACAAGTACGCAGAACATGTCATGTTGGTGACATTTCCCAGAATGCTCGCTCTCTCTTTCTTGCTCTTTCTTGCTCACTAATGCAGGTTTCTGTCGGAGCTGATTCGGGGAGGCTCCGACTCAATCTTTAAGCATTAAGATTATTTTGTAAACCCCCCCAGACTTCAGGATTATTTGGGCAGATAATCGGCACAGTAACCTCCAGTCAGGAACGGACCTGCGATTGTCAGAAGGGGCAAATCTGGTTTAAAATCGTCCCCATTATCCTCTAGTAAACAGCAGCCTTAAAGGATATATGCATTAGTATTGGATTTTGTTTTCTATCAGGGTAATAAAGCTCTGATATTTATTTACATATACAAAAAAACAATACCTTCAGATACTGCAGTAGAACATCCACTTGTAATGCTTAAAGAGTCTGCTGTTTAGACTCTCAAAGTACATTTGAGGTTAGGGAGAGATCCTTTTTTCTACTTTAATAAAGAAACGGTTTACTGACTTCAGATACAATGTGTTTATTTACATTTAACCAACAATACTATCTTTCCCTAAGACTGCAAATTATAACTATAATAAAATTAAAAGCTGTAGAAATAGTTTCATCCATTTACCATGAGAAGACATCATTAGACATTAGTGGAGATCAGTAGAGATCCTTCAAGTTTTTGAGTGTTTACCATTTTGAGATAGTAAAACTAATACCTGCACAGGATATAATGTCAAAGCTGATAAAAAAAAATAAATACAAATTCAGATAAATCAATAATTTCATTAATTTATTCTTCATTGGCATCACTGATGGGTGTTAATTAGCTGAGACTCAGCAGACGACAGATTGTGTGAATCACTGCAGACCAGATGTCAGCTGTATTGCACAATTTAGTTTTTTGCTGACTGAGAAGATGACCAGGGAGAAGAGATTTAGTTGTTTTCCCATTAAGTAGACGATAACGAGTGAGCTTTGTAAAAATATTCTGGCAATACTAGTGAAGACAATATTTTATAAATGAGCTAGGCAAAATATCAAGTTATTTAGGACAGAATCCATAGACTCTATTATCTCTGCTGCTTTATGTAAAGAGAAGGGGTTATGTAGTTACCTTCTGCAGACTGGACCTCGGAAGGAAGGATCAAACCTGTGTGGTTCTCCTAGAAGACATAACATAAGTAAAATTGTTAACCAAATCCAGAAGACACCTGAAGAGAGGGGAGGAAAATAGCTGAAAGTTCCTGAGGTGTGTAGCAGATGGTTTCGTCAAAGTTGACTGGTCCTAGTCAGGCAGCAGATTTTGGAAAGTTAAAGTGCTGTCTGCTCTGTTTGCCAGGCAAACCCCCACCTTTAGTGGAACTTGTTCACTTTTGCTTCACTGTAAATTAATAGGTAAGAGGCAATGTCACCTGCTGATTGTCAAAACCATAAGAGGTAGAACCAG